>NC_057798.1:414261951-414329481 GCF_018294505.1 Triticum aestivum
CGCCGTCCTTCGGCGCCCCGAGGCCGGCCGCCCCTCGCCTCGCCGGCGACTCCTGCCGCCGCCCCCGGCCTCCTCCGCTCCTCCCCGAGCCTCTCCGGCCATCTCCTCCCCGACTCCGGCGAGTTCTCTGGCGAGCCTCGAGCTCCGCGCCCCGATCTGGATCTGGGAGATAAGGTTGACCCCGTTATTTCCTCTAAGTCCTAGATTTTCAGCATTATCATGCCATTTTCATCGCATCATAACTCTGCGCATACTGCTCCGTTTCGTGCATGTAATATGTCAAATTGTTCGTCTCAACGGGTAATTCAATTCGTTCCATTGCATCATGTTCATTTGAGTTCATCTTGATGCCCGAATCATTGTTGCAAGAGTGTATGTTGCTGTTAATCTGCTGAAACTGTTATAACATGCTCATTTGTCATTTTTGCCATGTTTGATGTGTGCATCCTATGAGGTTGATGTCTACATATGTTTTGAACTATGCCTTGCCATCTTTACAGGGTGTATGCCATGTATTTTTGTGATCAATGTGGTGACTAGCACGAGCATGTAAAGTAGGCCTCGTGATGTTGCTGATTTCAGTCCCTGTTCTGTTGTTATTTTTATGCCATGTAAACATGATGCTACAAAGAGATCCGTGCTTATTTTGAGATACTTCAGTAAGGATGTTTTATATATATGGTTATGAGCTATCCATCCATGCCCCTGGTAGCATTTATAGCTTGCTGTAGATTGTTCATATCTTGCTCCAAACTTGCTAAATGATGTTGTTGTCAGCCTGTTAACATGAAGTTCAGTTTTGCCATGTGATTTCCTAGTGATCCAAGCACCCTATGAACTTGATCTTGCCATGCTTTGCTTCATAAACATGTCTTCTTACTGTTGGTTGCCTTGCCATGCCATGTATTGCTCTATGGTGAGTGGTTCAAGCTCATAAACATGACTACTTATTGTTGTTCCTACCATGTATGAATCTGTCATATAACTTGCCATGTTTACATGGATGCCATCTTTTCTTCTGATCCTTTTTGGCTCATGGCCAGTAAGGGACTTTTGTTCTATGCAATTAGTAGGTTCATGCCATGCCTTTGTTTGCCATGACAAGTTCCTGTAACATGTTGTTTGATAGCTCTAAACATTGCAACCTGATGGTATTTCTCCTAAAGTCTGAAACTGTTATTATTTGCAATCTTGTCATGTGTGTTTGAGCATGTTCTAGTGATTTCTGGAGATAGCTCAGTGTTCATGTTTTGTCATGCTTTTACCTATACTTCATGCCCATGCCTTTTGTGATTACGATGAGATGTTGTAGCTTGTTGTTTTGGTGCTCGAAATATGCCTAGTTGCTGTTTTGGACAGATTGTTGCTATAACTTGTATAGTGCGTATGTGTTGCACCGTTGCTCCGTTTTGAGTGTGCTCTATACGAAACTTGCTTTATTTTGCATGTAGTTTCATATTATCATGTTGCATCCTTGTTTTGAGGTGTTTGCTTGATGTTTGTATGCATTTTGCATCAATGCCATGTTTATCTTGTTTTGCTCATATCTTCTAGGCCGTAGCTCCGAATTAAATGAACTTTATATGTAACTTGACTAGAATTTCGTGTAGATCATCTTGGTGCTCTTTAACTTGTTGTTTAACAACTTGAACATAAGGTTTATTCAGTTCTGGACCAACTTCGAAATATGCATATGAGGACTTACCGGAATTGGTATATGTTGTTTCCAGCCTCATTTAAACTTGCTTTGATGTGTTGCTCTTGTATGCATCATCTCTTGCCATGAGTAGCTTCATGTAGCCTTTATCATGCATCATGCTTGTTGTGCATCATGCCTTGTTCATGTGTGGTGTGTTTACCATGATGCGTGCTTCTTCTCGATAGTTCCCGTTTTCGTTGTGATCGTGAGGATTCGTTCGTCTACGCTTGGTTCGGCTTCATCCGTTCGTCTTCTTCATGGACTTGTTCTTCTTCCTAGCGGGATTTCAGGCAAGATGACCACTACCCTGGATCTCACTACTATCATTGCTATGCTAGTTGCTTCGTTCTATCGCTATGCTGCGCTACCTATCTCTTTTTGATCAAGCCTCCCAAGTTGCCATGAACCTCTAACCTTTGACACCCTTCCTAGCAAACCGTTGCTTGGCTATGTTACTGCTTTGCTCAGCCCTCTTATAGCGTTGCTAGTTGCAGGTGAAGTTTGAAGATTGCTCCATGGAGAACAGGATTTTGGTTGGGATATCACAATATCTCTTATTTAATTAATGCATCTATATACTTGGTAAAGGGTGGAAGACTCGGCCTTATGCCTAGTGTTTTGTTCCACTCTTGCCGCCCTAGTTTCCGTCATACCGGTGTTATGTTCCCGGATTTTGCGTTCCTTACGCGGTTGGGTGATTTATGGGACCCCCTTGACAGTTCGCTTTGAATAAAACTCCTCCAGCAAGGCCCAACAATGGTTTTACCATTTGCCTCACCACCACCTACATTTCCCTTGGGAGTAATTAACTCGAGGGTCATCTTTATTTTAGCCCCCCCGGACCAGTGCTTGTCTAAGTGTTGGTCCGAACCGAGCAGCCTGCGGGGCCACCTCTGGGCAACTTGAGGGTTGGTTTTACTCGTAGCTTGACTTATCCGGTGTTGCTCTGAGAACGAGATATGTGCAGCTCCTATCGGGATTGTCGGTGCATCAGGCGGCTTTGCTGGTCTTGTTTTACAATTGTCGAAATGTCTTGTAAACCGGGATTCCGAGACTGATCGGGTCTTCCTGGGAGAAGGTATATCCTTCGTTGATCGCAAGAGCTTATCATGGGTTAAGTTGGGACACCCCTGCAGGGTTAAAACTTTCGAAAGTCATGCCCGCGGTTATGTGGCAGATGGGAATTTGGTAATGTCCGGTTGTAGATAACTTGACACCAGATCCGAATTAAAGCGCATCAACCGCGTGTGTAGCCGTGATGGTCTCTTTTCGGCAGAGTCCGGGAAGTGAACACAGTTTCTGAGTTTTGTTTGACGTAAGTAGGAGTTCAGGATCACCTCTTGATCATTACTAGTTGACGACCGTTCCTTTGCTTCTCTTCTCACTCTTATTTGCGTTTGTTAGCCACCATACATTGCTTAGTCGCTGCTGCAACCTCATCACTTTACCCCTTCCTTTCCCATTAAGCTTTGCTAGTCTTGATACCCATGGTAATGGGATTGCTGAGTCCTCGTGGCTCACAGATTACTACAACAACAGTTGCAGGTACAGGTTATGCAATGATCATGACGCGAGAGCGATGTTTGCTTGTTTTGGAGCTCTTCTTCTGCTTCTTCTTCGATCAGGGGATAGGTTCCAGGTCGGCAGCCTCGGCTAGCAGGGTGGATGTCGTTTGAGTTTTTGTTTGTGTTTCATCCGTAGTCGGATGGTGCTCTTATGTAAGATGATGTTGTATTCGTGTGGCATTGTATGCCTCTTGTATGTATCCCCATGTATTATGTAATGTTGATGTAATGATATCCACCTTGCAAAAGCGTTTCAATATGCGGGTCTATCCTTGGTGGGACCTTCGAGTTCCTTTTGGATAGGGTCGCATATTGGGCGTGGCACTCGTCTTCTGGTCCTCATCTGATATTGTGTGTTTAATGATCTTCACAAAGATTTGCATGCCACCATGGAGGCGCCTCCCGAGCCTTGGTTCCAATGTTTGTTGATGATGTTCGAAACCTCGGGATCAAGGGTGGCACACTCTACTGGTGTTGGGTCAGTTGCCCCGGCAAGGGTCTTGCCGGGGGAGTCCCCCTCGCCCTCTTGCTCTTTGTGTTTCTGCCTTGACGTTGTCACGATCGTCTCGTGGCTTTGGCTTCCCTCACCTGCCCCGCTAAGTGTGGGCGTGTGGCTCTGACTGCCCGTGCAGAGGTAAAGGGGTATAAAGTAGAGCCCCTACTTCTGTACACCGACAGGATTCCCCGGGCCTGGGCCACACATAAGCGCGATGCGTTGTTGGGCTAGGCCCAGAACAGTGCGCGGGCAGGCAGGGCCGATTTTTACCACGGTAGTTTTTCCGCCCGCTGTGCTTCCCCATGACTTGCATTTAATGTGTGACGTGGGGATCATGTGTGGGGTGACCGAAGCATGCTCGCGCCATCTTGCGATGAGCGGTAAAGAGGCGGCTTGTGTGTCCTTTTAAGACCGCAGAGTTGCTGACCATTTACTTTTCTCACCTTGGAACCGCCGTCCATATTTCCCAGTATGCCCGCCCCTCACGCCATGTACGCCACATGCATGGCGCGGGGTGGGTGACAGGCGCGTGGAATATGGGAAGACGCACGTGTGGGTCAATACCCACGCGCCTTTGATGTCTACTACACAACCTTCTTCTTGTAGGCGTTGTTGGGCCTGCAAGTGCACAGGTTTGTAGGACAGTAGCAAATTTCCCTCAAGTGGATGACCTAAGGTTTATCAATCCGTAGGAGGCGTAGGATGAAGATGGTCTCTCTCAAGCAACCCTGCAACCAAATAACAAAAAGTCTCTTGTGTCCCCAACACACCCAATACAATGGTAAATTGTATAGGTGCACTAGTTCGGCAAAGAGATGGTGATACAAGTGCAAAATAGATAGTAGATATGGGTTTTTGTAATCTGAAATAATAAAAACAGCAAGGTAACAAGTGATAAACATGAGCGTAAACGGTATTGCAATGATAGGAAACAAGGCCTAGGGTTCATACTTTCACTAGTGCAAGTTCTCTCAACAATAATAACATAGATAGAACATATGATAAGCCCTCAACATGCAAAAAAGAGTCACTCCAAAGACACTAATAGCGGAGAACAAACATAGAGATTATGGTCGGGTACGAAACCACCACAAAGTTATTCTTTCGAATCGATCTATAAAAGAGTTCGTACTAGAATAACACCTTAAGATACAAATCAACCAAAACCCTAATGTCACCTAGATACTCCATTGTCACCTCAAGTATCCGTGGGCATGATTATACGATATGCATCACACAATCTCAGATTCATCCAACCAACATAAAAGTACTTCAAAGAGTGCCCCAAAGTTTCTATCGGAGAGTCGAGAACGTGTGCCAACCCCTATGCATAGGTTCCCAAGTGTCACAAAACCCGCAAGTTGATCACCAAAACATAAATCAAGTGGATCAATAGAATAACCCATTGTCACCACGGTTATCCCACGCAAGACATACATCAAGTGTTCATAAAAGTCTCAATCCAATAAGATAACTTCAAAAGGGGAAACTCAATTCATCACAAGAGAGTAGAGGGGGAGAAACATCATAAGATCCAACTACAATAGCAAAGCTCGGGATACATCAAGATCGTGCCATAAATGGAACACGAGAGAGAACACGAGAGAGAGAGAGATCAAAACACATAGCTACTGGTACATACCCTCAGCCCCGAGGGTGAACTACTCCCTCCTCGTCATGGATAGCGACGGGATGATGAAGATGGCCTCCGGTGATGGGATCCCCCTCCGGCAGGGTGCCGGAACGGGGTCCCGATTGGTTTTTGGTGGCTACAGAGGCTTGCGGCGGCGGAACTCCCGATCTATTTCCTGTTCTGGAAGTTCTAGGGTACGTTGGTATATATGGGTGAAAGGGGTACGTCGGTGGACCTCCAGGGGGCTCACGAGGTAGGGGGCGCGCCCAGGGGGGAGGGGCGTTGTCGGTGTCAAAACCGGCGGATCTCGGGTAGGGGGTCCCAAGCAGTGCGTCTTAGGATCAATGGTAACAGGAGGCAAGGGACACAATGTTTACCCAGGTTCGGGCCCTCTCGATGGAGGTAAAACCCTACGTCCTGCTTGATTGATATTGATGATGTGGGTATTACAAGAGTAGATCTACCACGAGATCAAGGAGGCTAAACCCTAGAAGCTAGCCTATGGTATGATTGTTGTCGTGTATGTCTATCGACTAGCCTGGCCCTGGTTTATATAATGCACCAGAGGCCTAGGATAACAAGAGTCCTAGCCGAACACGCCGGTGGGGGAGGAGTCCTTGTCTTGATCGCCAAGTCTTGTTGATTCTTCCTTGTATGTGGCAGCTATCCGGACTGGCCCATGAGTATACGGCCATGGGGGTCCTCGGCCCAATCCAACTGATCGGGAGACGACGCGTTGAGTACCCCCTAGTCCAGGACACCGTCAGTAGCCCCCTGAACCGGTCTTCAAGTTAGGGACGCTCCTCGATTCTTCCGAATTGTTCTTCATCTTCGGTGGCCGGCCTTGAAAATTGGTTCAACAAATCTTCTCATCTTCTATCTTGAGGATCGCCGAAATGCATTCGACGAGTTTACACGTTGGGTATACGAGGAGCCCCTTTAAGTTTACGGCCTTTATCAATGCCTTGTTATTTTTACGCCATGCCTCGGGTTTGAAGTTGTTCCCAGGCGGCAACGTCCTCTTGCGTCCGAGCTCCAACGCCGGACTGCATTCGAGGTATCTTTTGCAGCCGAGCACCAATGCCGGACTGCTTCCCAGCTCTAACGCCGGACTATGTATCCGAGCTCCAACGCCGGACGGTATCCGAGCTCCAACGCCGGACTGTTTCCGAGGTGTCGTAAATCACCTTGGTTCAAAGAAGTTTGAAGGAGTTTAGCCGAGCTTAATGTCGGAAGTGCCCTCTATGGAGCCATCCACTAGCGCCCGAGCTTTACGCCGGACTACTTCTGAGGTGGTTCACCACCCCGAATGTGGGCCGATTTTTGTCAATATTTTTTGTTGGTGCAATTTATTCTCTGCCGAGATACATAGCCGGTAGCCCTCAAGGTGGGTATCGGTCTAAAACCCGAGATGCACATGAAGGATGACATAAGACCGCTGATCCCCGTAGCCGCTCAGACTCAGGTTGATTTTCAAAATCGGTCTGAGGATCAAGTCCTAGCTCGGCAGAATACTTCGGGACACAAAAAGCGGCGTGCTTAGTCCTCGAGACTCAGGTTGGGTGCGGCCGACCAATCTGAGGATCAAAATCTTCTCGGAAACTGTATTGCACTTAAAATTTTCTGCATAGAACAGGCAATGCAATAGCCCCCGAGACACTGGTCGGGTGGCAACACCAGATCAGGGGATCGATGTGCCCCTTTAATATTTGTAAATAATAAGCCCGAAGCCCAGTAGCCCCCGAGCCTTAATGCGGGCACGGGAGGCCGAATTAAGGATCGATATCCATAGTAAAATCACAAATTATGTGTAATGACTCTATGTATCCAAGTACTTTACATCATTAATGCTCGAATCCGCATTGTACAAAACTTTGTTGACCGACCATCGGCTTCCACCTCCTCGGCCAATAGCCGAGGAGTGTTTGTCCTACTTTGTAAAGCCTTTATGAGGGCAAAGATTTACAACAAACAAGGCAATCTAGCCATACGGTTTTATAAACAAAGGTACGCGGAGAGACATGTTATATTACTGTTTAATAGAAGAAATGTCTTCCAAAGAAAATAGTCCCGCTATCGGTTCCTTTCTTTGGGTTGTCATGCTAAGCATGATCATGAAACCTCAGCTCCAATGTAAGAGCAAAATATCGAGGATTTAGTTTGGGAGGCCGGTTAATAGCCCCTGGTAGTGTTCGGCGACAGTCGAGGTCAAGCCGTAAACACTTCGGCCATTGTTATGAATGGCCCGTCGTTTAACGCCGTCATCGGATCGCCGACCAGTTTATGCTTATTGTGACAGTCAGTTTTCGGCTTTCTCCACTGAGGTGCTTAACCATGTGAGCTGGAAGCACAATCGCAGTGGTTCTCCCTTTGCACACCTAGCCGAACAAAGCGGAACATAGGAGGCAAGCGCAGGAGCCGGGCAACCCAACTATTGACCGAAGACACAATTCGAAACCGGTGCATATATAGCAATATCCGAGAATGTTTTTGCCGAATCTCTAAAGGTGTCCGGCATTGCACTGCGAGACTTGTGCTGAAAACAGACAAATAGGTTAAAAGTGCCATGGGCTCGAAAAGCCAAAAAACTTACTCAAAAGGTTAATGTCCGAACTAGATCAAGTGTTCGGTGCCAATCCGAAAATTGGACTTTAGAAAAAAAAGGTGCTTCTGCCGTGCTTTAACATGACACATCCTATCTCAAAACTTCAAGCAGGCCAGCCTACGGCTTCAACCTCCTATCCCGAAGGCGGAGTACTTTTTACTAGGCCAGTTTAGCAAACTAAACTCTAGCGGCTTTGAGAGAGAAATTAGGCTCCCCGGCTAGTGACCGCACACTTGTGTCGAAAAAAGGAGTGATAAATAATAATAAAAACTTTGCAATGACCAAGAAAAAAAACACTTATCATAAAATGACTCATATAAATTTAAGAGCCCCCAAGTGACTTGGGTAAAAGAATGATTGCATGTACTGAAGTACTTGTATCATATCTATGTTCAACCAAACTTTAAACGCGTCTTAACCGACCGTTGGCTTCTCCCTCTTCGGTCAAGGACCAAAAAGTGTTATGTACTTCATCTGTCGAGAATATCGACAGTGTTTCCAATAACCAGGCAATCAGGCCATAAGGCTGTAACAGACAAAGCGCGCTCAGGGAACTTATGCTATATTACTGCGAAGAGTAAGAAGCATCTTCGAAGAAAATAGTACCCCCACCGATACCTTTCTTCGGTGCTCATTGTTATTATGAGACTTGTGCAATAGATTTTTTGTACTCATGAGTTCCATTGTGTGCCGACCATGATTGAAAACAATAAGAGCGCTAGCTTTCGGCTTCACCCAGTCTGAGGTCCGGCCCGGGTGACCCGATCGTGACAATCGCAGAGGTGCTCCCTTTACTCTCTAGCCGAACAATCGGGAACGTAGGGGTAAGCATAGGAGCCAGGCAACCCAGCTTGCAAATCGCTTAAGTCAATATGGTGCATATTGCGGCGTAATACACGAACAAGGAATGAAGTCGTACAAGTATAACCATATGCAAGAGGAAAAAGCTTCATGAAGGAAGCCCCCAAGTAAACGGGGTATTTGAATTTGCGCGTCACAAACAAAGTTTGGACAAGGAAATTTTTACAAGCCACTTTTTTCCAAAAAAGTATAATGCTTGGCCGAGCCGAACACAAGTTAAAATTTAAAACTTTGAGCATGAAGACAACTTAGCTGGTTAATGTGTTCGGTATTGATGATGCGGTCTGAGCTTGATGCGGGACAAGGTTCCATCCCCGAGCCGGTCCCGAGGTGGCGGAGCAAAGAGCTCGTCACTCCAAAGTGGTGACATAGCACGATCAATGCAGGATGGCAGGGTGATGCCGAATTCCCCGGCATGGGATAATGAAGTGTTGACGAAGCCCCCCGTCCAGCCGAGGTGACGCCAAAGGATATAGTCCGGCTGGATCATTTTCCTGTGCACAAAAAATAGTGCAAACCGGAGATAATAGTAATAATAATAAAAAAATTCGCCGCATAACAAATAATTTATGCAAAGTGAGTAATAAAAGAAATATGGCCTGGTGCCGAAGTTAATGTTGGTGCAGGGCGGCAGCGTGATGCGGTAAGGGCATAGCAAGGCCTGAATTCACAGGTCGGTTCGAGTTCCGGATGTGGCGTTCGCCAGACTATGTACGGAAACTAACCGAACCACCATGCGACCGTTGTTAATGCGGCCACCATTTGATAGACCTTCGTACATATGACGGATAAACCAAAGTACTAATTCATTGGGAAAAATGAACCCTAACAAGCAAAAAATACTAGGATTAATAGCATCTGGCTTATTTGTTGTAGCAATCCGAAGAAAGGTGATTTCCAAAATTGGGACTCGATCCGCACACTTATCGCCTGATGGGCGATAAAGCAACGGCATGGCGATGCTGGCAAAGGTTGGCTCGCCGAGGCAAAGCCCTCGGTCCAGCTAACGTGACGGAGCTGGTCGGCCAGCGACGCCGAAGTCTCCGGAGTAGGTTGATGAAGAGATGATGAAGCCCCCGGTCCAGCGATGCAGGTCGTGACGTGGTCGATGCCTGCTTGATGAAGTGACCGTGTGGCGATGCAGGTGTGCCCGCTCCGTGTAATCCGTGGGGCAGCGATGTTGGTGACGATTTATCCTTCGCGATGCTGAACTATTGTTCGGCTGGCCGAGATGATGATCCGAAGAAATTGAGCTCGGCTCAACAAAGCGACGACGTGTCTAACGCAGGTCGGCCGCCATGGAGTGATGTTGTCGGGCTGGTTTGACACCGACGCGACGGTGAAGTTCGTATTGCAAGCATACTTTAAGTACTACTGGGATGTCTTTGAGAATAAAAAACAACACCCCATACGAAAACTTCCTTCAAAAAGGATGTCTGAGATCCCGTTCATAAAGAAGATGAATTCGGGTTGGATTCGTTCTCGTGCAGAAAATAGATCCGAAAAGTGATGCACTAATCGGAAGTTTCCCGGAGTTTGGACGGTTGGATCGAGCTGAATTTTTGGCAGGTCGTACATATGGGAATTCCGCAGCAAATCAACGGTTGGATCCTCCAAAGGACATCCGAGCTAGATGCTGGATACCACGCCCTAAACTCGTCCGGATTCTCGTCCAGATTCAACAGGGCTCCAGTATATCAGAGATTGCCGGAGATTCCTCCATCGGAACTCGACGAAATTTTTGCATGGTTGTTGTAGACTTAATTCCGCATAATTCCACCGAAGGAATCGTTTAAGCAACACACGAGGAGGCGGTGGCGGCGGATACAAGTTTGCTGTCCAGAAAAACAGCACGGTCGCCTGAGGGCAATGTTGATGTTGAGCCCCCGAGCTCCATGGATGACTCCTTCATGATCTTGATAGAGATCGGAGTTGGTGTTGATGAAGGCCTCCATCCGAACATGACGATCAGAGGTAGGGCATAGTCCTTGGTCAAGCCAAGGTGACCAGTCGAGCTGGTGATGAAGAAGCCGATGTCGCAGTTGACCTGTAGTCGAGCCATTGATCCTTTCACCGATCACACAGCGGAACTCTCAACGAAAGCACCAATGTTGGTGTCAAAACCGGCGGATCTCGGGTAGGGGGTCCCAAGCAGTGCGTCTTAGGATCAATGGTAACATGAGGCAAGGGACACAATGTTTACCCAGGTTCGGGCCCTCTCGATGGAGGTAAAACCCTATGTCCTGCTTGATTGATATTGATGATGTGGGTATTACAAGAGTAGATCTACCACGAGATCAAGGAGGCTAAACCCTAGAAGCTAGCCTATGGTATGATTGTTGTCGTGTATGTCTATCGACTAGCCTGGCCACGGTTTATATAATGCACCAGAGGCCTAGGATAACAAGAGTCCTAGCCGAACACGCCGGTGGGGGAGGAGTCCTTGTCTTGATCGCCAAGTCTCTTGATTCTTCCTTGTATGCGGCAGCTGTCCGGACTGGCCCATGAGTATACGTCCATGGGGGTCCTCGGCCCAATCCAATTGATCGGGAGACGACGCGTTGAGTACCCCCTAGTGCAAGACACCGTCAGGCGCGCCCCCCACCCTCGTGAGCAGCCCGGGGATCCCCTGACGTGCACTCCATGCCCATCTGGTTGGTTTCCTTCCAAAATTAACTTCTCTAGTTGATTTCATTCCGTTTTGACTCCGTCTGATATTCCTTTTCCTCGAAACACTAAAATAGGCATAAAACAGCAAATCTGGGCTGGGCCTCCGGTTAATAGGTTAGTCCCGAAAATAATATAAAAGTGGATAATAAAGCCCAATATTGCCTAAACTAGTAGATAAAGTAGCATGGAGCAATCAAAAATTATAGATACGTTGGAGACGTATCAAGCATCCCCAAGCTTAATTCCTGCTCATCCTCGAGTAGGTAAATGATAAAAAAGAATTTTTGATGCGGAGTGATACTTTGGCATAATTTCAATGTAAACCTTCTTAATCATGGTATGAATATTTAGATCTGAAAGATTCAAGATAAAAGTTCATATTGACATAAAAATAATAATACTTCAAGCATATTAATCAAGCAATTATGTCATCTCAAAATAACATGGCCAAAGAAAGTTCATCCCTACAAAATCATATAGTTAGGCTATGCTTCATTTTCGTCACACAAAGATGTTCCCAACTTCTATACCCCCGATGACAAGCCAAGCAATTGTTTCATACTTTTTAACGCGCTTCAGCTTTTTCAACCCTCACGCAATACATGAGCGCAAGCCATGGATATAGCACTATAGGTGGAATAGAATATGATGATGGGATTCTGTGGAGAAGACAAAAAAGGAGAAAGTCTCATATTGACGAGGATAATCAACGGGCTATGGAGATGCCCATCAATTGATGTAAACATGAGGAGTAGGGATTGCCATGCAACGGATACACTAGAGCTATGAATGCTCAACAAAAGAAAACTAATGGGTGTGCATCCAACTTGCTTGCTCACGAAGACCTAGGGCATTTTGAGGAAGCCCATCATTGGAATATACAAGCCAAGTTCTATAATGAAAAATTCCCACTAGTATGAACAAGATAATTTATGAGACTCACTGAGGGAGTCCTGGACTAGGGGGTGTCCGGATAGCCGAACTATCATCATCGGTCGGACTCCAAGACTATGAAGATACAAGATTGAAGACTTCGTCCCGTGTCCGGATGGGACTTTCCTTGGCGTGGGAGGCAAGCTTGGCAATACGGATATGTAGATTTCCTACCATTGTAACCGACTCTGTGTAACCCTAGCCCCCTCCGGTGTCTATATAAACCGGAGGGTTTTAGTCCGTAGGACAGAACAACAATCATACCATAGGCTAGCTTCTAGGGTTTAGCCTCCTTGATCTCGTGGTAGATCCACTCTTGTACTACCCATATCATCAATATCAATCAAGCAGGAGTAGGGTTTTACCTCCATCGAGAGGGCCCGAACCTGGGTAAAAACATCATGTCCCTTGTCTCCTGCTACCATCCGCCTAGACGCACAGTTCGGGACCCCCTACCCGAGATCCGCCAGTTTTGACACCGACATTGGTGCTTTCATTGAGAGTTCCTCTGTGTCGTCACCGATAGGCTCGATGGCTCCTTCGATCATCAACAACAACGACGCAGTCCAGGGTGAGACTTTTCTCCCCGGACAGATCTTCGTATTCGGTGGCTTTGCACTGCGGGCCAATTCGCTTGGCCATCTGGAGCAGATCGAAAGCTACGCCCCTGGCCGTCAGGTCAGATTTGGAAGTCTGAACTTCACGGCTGACATCCGCGGAGACTTGATCTTCGACGGATTCGAGCCACAGCCAAGCGCGCCGCACTGTCACGATGGGCATGATTTAGCTCTGCTGCCAGACAATGCCCTGGAGGCCACACATGAGTCCGCTCCGACCCTTAATTCAGAGCCGACTGCGCAGATCGAGGACAGGTGGCTAGACACCGCCTCGGGGGCTGCTACCTCTATGGTGATGGAGCCGAATACCGACCTTGTCCCTTGTGATGGTCGTGACTCCAAGGTGTCGGACTCCTCGCCGGACTCCGAACCCCTCGCGCCCCTATCAATCGAATCCGGTTGGGCGCCGATCATGGAGTTCACCGCTGCGGACATCTTTTAGCACTCACCTTTTGGCAACATCCTAAATTCGCTAAAGTATCTCTCGTTATCAGGAGAGTCCTGGCCGGATCACGGTCAGCACGGTTGGGATGCGGACGACGAAGAAATTCAAAGCCCACCCACCACCCACTTCGTAGCCACTGTCGACGACCTAACCGACGTGCTAGACTTCGACTCCGAAGACATCGACGATATGGACGATGATGCCGGAGACGACCAAGAACCAGCGCCTACTGGGCACTGGAAAGCCACCTCAACTCACGACGTATACATGGTGCATACACCAAAAGGAAGCGATAACGAGGAACAACGGGACGCGGCGAAGGATAATTCCCCCGAAAAACAACCAAAACAGCGATGCAAGCGCCGCCCGAAGTCCCGCCTCGATAACAACAGCACCCATACTGACCCAGCCATAGAGCAGGGCGAACCAGTGGATGACGAACATGCCACCAAGCAACCATCCAAACAGGATGAATTGGACGAGCAACCCATCCCCGGCGAAAACAACAGTCCAGACGATCTCACACCGGACACATCACCGGAGCATAAGAACCTTCACAAAAGGCTCGTCGCCACTGCAAGGAGTTTGAAGAAGCAGAAGCGGAAGCTCAAAACAGCGGAAGACGTACTCAGAATGAGATGGAGCAAAGTACTCAAGACCGCAGATAAATACGGCGATAGTCACCAAGCAAAGAGCTACCCGAAGCGCAAGTTGTTGCCCGAATTTTACGAGGAGGCCGTAGAGCCCCCACAGTTAGAAAACAAAGAGGCCACTTGGCCGGATAGACGACCAGATGACAGGCTAAGAGCGGCAAGCAGCGCCGCACACAAGCCGGCACACGATCCACATAAGGATCCTCGTAAAAAGGATGGCCCGGTCAGGTTCATCTATGGGCCAAAAAAGAAGGCTCCAGGAAGCAACATAACACGCCGAGTGTTCGAAGATAATGGCTCACCTAAATACAGGGGCGCCGCGCACCCACTATGTTTCACCGATGAGGTACTGGATCATGAATTTCCAGCGGGATTCAAGCCCGTAAACATAGAGGCATACGACGGAACAACAGACCCCGGAGTCTGGATTGAGGATTACATCCTACACATACATATGGCTAGAGGAGACGATCTCCATGCCATAAAATACCTACCCCTCAAGCTCAAAGGGACAGCTCGGCATTGGCTCAAAAGCCTCCTAGAAAATACCATTGGAAGTTGGGAAGAGCTCGAGGATGCGTTTCGAGCAAATTTTCAGGGGACTTATGTCCGCCCTCCGGATGCAGACGATTTAAGTCACATAACTCAACAGCCCGGAGAGTCAGCACGCAAATTCTGGAACAGGTTCCTCACCAAAAAGAACCAAATAGTCGACTGTCCAGACGCCGAAGCCTTAGCAGCCTTTAAACATAACGTCCGAGACGAATGGCTCGCCACACACCTCGGCCAAGAAAAACCAAGAACAATGGCCGCGCTAACAAGCCTCATGACCAGATTTTGCGCGGGGGAAGATAGCTGGCTGGCAAGATGCAGCACCAGCGACCCGAGTACATCCGAGGTCAGGGATGGAAATGGGAAATCACGACGCAGAAAAGATCAGCGCCGGAATAAGGAAAATGGCCCAAATAGCACGGCGGTCAACGCCGGGTTCAAAAGCTCTCGGCCGCATAACAAAACACTGCCCCTTAAGGACAACAGTGACGAGCTATCCAACCTAAACAAAATCTTGGATAGGATATGTCAAATCCACAGTACCCCCGGGAAGCCTGCAAACCATACCCACAGAGATTGTTGGGTCTTCAAGCAGTCCGGCCGACTTAACGCCGAACACAAGGGGCTCGACACACCAAGCGAAGACGATAACGAACCCCACAAGCAGCGCGCCGGAAAACATAAGACTTTCCCACTAGAAGTCAAAACAGTGAACTCACTTCATGCGATAACAAGGAAAAATAGTGCGGCACCTACTAAAGCACGTGCCGCACGGTCCACCCCAGCGGAGTCCCGAAATTGGATGTCAAAACCAATTACTTTCGACCATGAGGATTACTCCAGAAGTATTCGAAACGCAGGAGGGACTGCTTTGATATTGGATCCCATAATCGACGGACTACAATTCCCACAAGTCCTACTGGATGCCGGCAGTGATATAAACCTGCTATACCAGGACACCATCCGCAGAATGGGGATAGACCCTACCAAAATTCGCCATAGCAGCACTTCCTTCAAAGGAGTGACGCCAGGCCTTTATGCCAATTGTACAGGCTCTGTACTACTAGAGGTTGTGTTCGGTTCATCCGACAACTTCCGTCGCGAAAAGCTAATCTTCCATATCGCCCCATTCAAAAGTAGCCATCAAGCACTACTGGGACGCGAAGCTTTCGTCCGCTTTAACGCAATACCGCATTACGCGTCTCTTACACTCAAAATGCCCGGTCCACGCGGCATAATCTCATTAAAGGGTAACTTCGAGTGTTCCTCGACCATGGAAAACGTGAGACTGCTTTGACAGCCACACACTAATCCAGCCTTGCTGATCAAAGCCCCTAAAAACAGGTCATTCAGACCTTGGACACGGTTAGGCGAGTCCGGTATAAATAAACAAGGGGCTTCCTAGCCGCATACCTCTTTACAAGGGGCTGCACGCATGAACAATGAGAGCCAATAAAGCTCAACTTTATTCATCTTCCAAATCATACTCTGTTCTAAATACATTTTTTGCACGATATTTTTTCCAAACTAAGTTCTTATCTTTTACAGATGAACCACGTGCTACACCCGTCCAGGACACAGCACAACAGAGACACAGGCGTAGACGTGCAGCAGGGACCCGTTGCAAGGATTCTTTTTAGATTTAGACCCTGCGTAAACCTTTTTTATTGTCTCTTGTTGATACACATCCCCCGGTTTTCTACCATAACCGAGGAGGAGGCTGGTGTTTTGGCATCGGCCGCGTCAGGAGTTCTCGCCCGTACCTGGACACTAGGGGCTTAGGGCATTGTTCTGCCCATTATCATAAAGACCGAATACCTCAGGGAGTGTTCGGCGTCTCGAGTTAGGCCTTATATGCATCAGCTCTGAATCATGTCTTTGGTCAAATGTTGGGTTTTCCCGGCTCCTGTGTTTTGTTGTCTTATGTTCGGCTCCATCGGCTAACGCGGCACCAGGAGAACTACTGCAATTGTGCCCCAGTTCGGCCGGGCGAGCACCTCAGTAGAGAAAGCCAAAAACTGACTGTCATGATATAGCGAGAGACTGGTCAACCACTCGATCGACTACTGGAATGTTTAGAATTCCTCCGCTTTGACGAAGGACCGCTTCCCGGTCAGGCACACACGCGCCCCGAGTTCGGAGAGCGTGGTGCCTCTAGGGGCTATATAGTAGCCCCACCATCGAGCTCCTATGGCTAAGTGAAAGTGATAAAGCATTATAGTCCGGTTGCCTAGTTTGCTATGCTATCACCTCCTTCAAAGGACCAAGTGGTTGGATTAAGTGTGAAAATGCGCTTTTTTTGCAAACACCCCCGCACCATGTGCGTGGGGGCTGAAGCCAAAGACTGCCATCTTTCAGGTTATACATACATATACATTAACGGCCGCATAGGAGATATTTCAATACTTGAAAGCACAAGTATAAAAAGCCGTTACATTATAAATATGGTTTCACAAATCATACATGTCATTTGAACATAACATTTTTCGAGCACTGTGACTCTATTAAACGAGTGCCCTGCAGGACTTCCTCAAAATAGTGCTCGGCGGGTAATCGGCTTTTGTCCGAACCCCGGGATGCAACATCGGTGGCATCCATCTCTGCCCAGTATGTCTTAACACGGGCGAGAGCCATCCGTGCACCCTCTATGCATGCTGACCGCTTCATCGCCTTGATATGCGGCACCGCCCCAAGGAATTGCTGTAATAAGCCAAAATAACTCTTCGGCTTGGGCCTTTGCGGCCACAGATGAGCCACTACATCCATCATGGCTAATCCGGACAATCTATTCAGCTCAACCCACTCAGCCAATCGATCGGTCAACGGAAGTGGACGCTCCGGACTATGGAATTGAGACCAAAAAAGCTCTTCCATTTCGTGATCCTTTTGGCTTCGGAAGTGCACGACTGCGTCCGCCGCACTCGCCGCCAAATTCAGATAAGGATCCTCCGCACCCCACAACTGGCCCAACTGAGCATACTTCGGATCCGTGAACTTCCTACGCAGCAGAAAGGGCTTTCCAGCCGCAATGTCTCCGGCCTAACGCAGTTCCTCCTTTATAGCCTGCATTGCAGAACGGGCATCCTTGGCTTCGGCGGTGGCCTTCTTCAGGCCCTCTTGCTCCACCTGGCTTTCTCTTTCAAGAACCTCATAGCGGCCGGTAGCATCTTTTAGTTTCACAGCCATTCTGGCCATCTCCTCCCTGCTTCGGCAGTGAGCAGCCTTTTCGGCTTTTAGCTCCTCCGCTGCCTTCGAGGCAACCGCATCACTTTTTCTGGCTTGCTCCTTGGCTCGAGCAAGCTCTGCCCGAAGGTCTTCCACAGCAGCGACACCATCTCCATCAAGCATACATGTTGTAAGGAGTGGGCATCAGCTCCCTTACCAGGTGACCGCGGAGAAACCACCTACCTTGGGACTCATCAAGTCGTTTATTGACCAGCGCGATGTCCGCATCCGCAACGTCGAGTTGCCGCTTCAGCTCGGCAACTCTATCAGTCCGGCTGGCCACCGAACGTTCCGCCACCTGCATAGGAAAGGCGACATTTTATAATTGAGATTATGATCCTCGGCACACTGTCGGTTTCGACAACATACTGAGTCTCAGGGGCTACTATCTATACAGGGCGCACTCTATGTGCAAAACTGTCAAAAGGTATGTCATTTTTTGCGTACCTCAAACCCCGTCAGTAAACTTCCGACGGCCTCATGCAACCCGCTCTCGACGGATGAGATCCTTTCAATCACCGTACTCATTAATGTGCGGTGATCTTCTGAGATAGACGCCCTCTCGAGCACATCCTGCAGCTCCATCGGCCGTACTCCAGTGGGTGCCGAACTCCCCGGCCCCGCCGGACTCAGGGAGACCCTCCGTGACGACACCTCAGGGTCATCCACCCCGCCTGACGGGGCGGCAGATGGAGGCGTTTCGCTCTCCATCATCTCCGGACGAAGGTCCCCCGAGGATGAGCTCTGCTGAGAAGAGCTGAGATCCGAACTACAAGGTAAAAACTTCGGTTATCCTTAGAAATAAAATAGGGATGTCCCTTATTACAAAACTCCCCTTTTTCTACTTACGGCTCGTTGGAGGGCTGATTCCTTTGGGGAGACTGTGCGGCCGGGACTCCTCCCGGCACAGGACCTTCCGGTGCAGATTTCTTTCCCCGCTTTGAGGCCTTGGCCTCCGGGTCTTCGGAAGCGGTCCTCTTCTCCCCCTGGAGGGAGGGATTCTTGATTCCCCCCTTGTTGAGAGCCTACTTAGTAGAGGTGGTAGTTTCTGTGTTCCCCCCTTCGCCCTCCTCCGAAGACGCTACCTCCAACATTTTGATTAACACGGGATTCGGCGTGGTCTCAGGGAGGGGGGCCGGACATCGTATCGGTGTTGCTTGCGCTATCCACTCATGTCCAAGGGATAGCTGGTTAAGAGGCAAATCCATGATAAATAAATGGACGACATGTCCAGACACAGGGCTACTTACTTGAGTATCTGGGGGATTGCAGCTTAAGCCAGCGTCCTCGGTCAATTCCGGACACATCTCTTGTGATCCGAAGAATAGTTTGTACATCTCCATGGGTGTCGTACCCATGAAGTGTTGGAGAGCTCGTGGTCCCTCCGGGTTGAATTCCCACAGGCGGAGGGGGCGACGTTTGCAGGGCAGAAGACGCCGAATCAGCATAACCTGCGTCACTACAACCAGGTTGATCTCCCTCTCTTGGAGGTCTCGAATCCGGCCTTGCAATAGGGGTACATCCTTGGACGGCCCCCAGTCAAGCCCTTTGTTGACCCATGACGTCAGCAGTTGTGGAGGGCCCGAGTGAAAGGCGGGCGGCGGCCTCTGCCTGCTGCCCCTGGGAGCGGTGATGTAGAACCACTCCTGTTGCCACAAGCCGAGCTCCTCCTGAAAAGAGCCCTCGGGCCATGGAGCATCGGCCCTCTTGCTTATAACCGCCCCGCCGCACTCTTCCTGACGCCCCTCAATCATCTTCAGCTCCACGTTGAAGGTTTTGAGCCACAAACCGAAGTGAGGGGTAGTGCGGAGAAAGGCTTCGCAGACGACAATAAATGATGAGATGTGGAGGATGGACTCTGGAGCCAAGTCGTGGAATTCCAGTCCATAGTAAAACATGAGTCCCCTCACGAAGGGATCCATCGGGAAGCCTAAACCCCGACGGAGGTGAGACACGAACACGACACTCTCGCCAGGCTCAGGAGTAGGAATGACTTGCCCTTGGGCAGGCAACCTATGTGAAATCTCATAGGTTAAGTACCTGGCGTCTCTCAGCTTTAACACGTCCTCTTCCGTGGCGGAGGAGGGCATCCACCGGCCCTATAGGTCGGGGCCGGACATTGTCGAAGGTCCGAAGTGCCCGAATCTGGAGCCCTGGGTGTTGGAACTCGGGGCGAGGGGCGGATTCGATTGAGGATTGAAGAAAAGGAACGGGCCTTGGTCTCATTATAAAGAGGGAGAATACCAAGAGCCGTCCCCGTGACCGTTTGGAACTCGTCTTCGATGGAGGGGGCGTGGCAACGGGCGCGGTTGGGTTACCCACGTCCGTATTGATGGGAATCCCGGAATAAGGGGAACACGATCTCTGCTTCAACAAGACATGCCAAGGAAACCGCTTCGCTAAACGCGCTGAGGTGGTGTAATAAAAACGATTCGAGTAAAGGCTTGGTCGTGGTGTGACGTCACGCCACAAAATACGTTAGCAGATTGAACTTGTGTAAAAATTATTCTCTCTACGATGGTATGTGGAATTTATTTTACAGAGCCAGACACTATCCTGGTGTTCACAATCTTCTATGAATTATTCGGAGGAAGAACCCGCCTTGCAATGCCGAAGACAATATGCATGCCGAACTCGTCGT
Source organism: Triticum aestivum (assembly GCF_018294505.1). Taxonomy (NCBI): domain Eukaryota; kingdom Viridiplantae; phylum Streptophyta; class Magnoliopsida; order Poales; family Poaceae; genus Triticum; species Triticum aestivum. Next base: position 414,282,547 of record NC_057798.1, read on the forward strand.
CATTGAAGCCTGGTTCAGGGGCTACTGAGGGAGTCCTGGACTAGGGGGTGTCTGGATAGCCGAACTATCATCATCGGCCGGACTCCAAGACTATGAAGATACAAGATTGAAGACTTCGTCCCGTGTCCGGATGGGACTTTCCTTGGCGTGGGAGGCAAGCTTGGCAATACGGATATGTAGATTTCCTACCATTGTAACCGACTCTGTGTAACCCTAGGCCCCTCCGGTGTTTATATAAACCGGAGGGTTTTAGTCCGTAGGACAGAACAACAATCATACCATAGGCTCGCTTCTAGGGTTTAGCCTCCTTGATCTCGTGGTAGATCCACTCTTGTACTACCCATATCATCAATATCAATCAAGCAGGAGTAGGGTTTTACCTCCATCGAGAGGGCCCGAACCTGGGTAAAAACATCGTGTCCCTTGTCTCCTGTTACCATCCGCCTAGACACACAGTTCGGGACCCCCTACCCGAGATCCGCCGGTTTTGACACCGACACTCACTATATGAAAAACATGGTGCTATTTTGAAGCACAAATATATGAGACTCACTACATGAAGAACAAGGTGCTACTTTTAAGCACAAGTGTGGTAAAAGGATAGTAACATTGCCCCTTCTCTCTTTTTCTCTCCTTTTTTTATTTGGGCCTTTTCTCCTTTTTTTTATGGCCTCTTTTTTTCTTTTCTCTTTTTTTTCGTCCGGAGTCTCATCCCGACTTGTGGGGGAATCATAGTCTCCATCATCCTTTTCCTCACTGGGGCAATGCTCTAATAATGATGATCATCACACTTTCATTACAACAACTTGATATTACAACTCGAAACTAGAACAAGATATGACTCTATATGAATGCCTCCGGCGGTGTACCGGGATGGTGCAATGAATCAAGAGTGACATGTATGAAAAATAATGCGTGGTGGCTTTGCCACAAATACGATGTCAACTACATGATCATGCAATGGCAATATGACAAAAGTAAAGTATGTCATGATGAACGGAACGGTGGAAAGTTGCATGGCAATATATCTTGGAATGGCTATGGAAATGCCATAATAGGTAGGTATGGTGGCTGTTTTGAGGAAGATATAAGGAGGTTTATGTGTGAAAGAGTGTATCATATCACGGGGTTTGGATGTACCGGCGAAGTTTGCACCAACTCTCAATGTGAGAAAGGGCAATGCACGGTACCGAAGAGGCTAGCAAATGCGGGAAGGTAAAAGTGTGTATAATCCATGGACTCACATTAGTCATAAAGAACTCATATACTTATTGCAAAAGTTATTAGCCCTCGAAGCAAAGTACTACTACGCATGCCCCTAGGGGGATAGATTGGTAGGAAAAGACCATCGCTCGTCCCCGACCGACACTCATAAGGATGCACAAGCCAGGTACACTTCATGCTTCAAATTTGTTACACAACTTTACCCATACGTGCATGCTACGGGACTTGCAAACTTTAACACAAGTATTTCTCAAATTCACAACTACTCAACTAGCACGACTTTGATATTATGACCTCCATATCTCAAAACAATTATTAAGCATTAAATTTATCTTAGTATTCAATTCACTCAAAAGAAAGTTTCACATATCTTGAACACTAAGTATATTAATATTGAGCAAATTACCATGCTATTAACGACTCTCAAAATAATCTAAGTGAAGCATGAGAGTTCATATATTTCTCCAAAATAAAACTACCACCATGCTCTAAAAGATATAAGTGAAGCACTAGAGCAAAAATTATCACGCTCAAATGATATAAGTGAAGCACATAGAGTATTCTAGCAAATTCCAAATTGTGTAAGGTTCTCTCTCATTAAAGAATTTCATATCTTGATACTTTATTCAAACAGCAAGCAAAGCTAAATAAAACTACATTGCAAGGATAGCACAACTCATATGAAGAAGCAAAAACTTAGGCTCAACCGATATTAACCGATAGTTGTTGAAGAAGAAAGGTGGGATGCCTACCGGGGCATCCCCAAGCTTAGATGCTTGAGACTTATTGAAATATTATCTTGGGGTGCCTTGGGCATCCCCAAGCTTGAGTTTTTGTGTCTCCTTAATTCCTCTCATATCATGGTTTCTCTTTTTATCAAAAGCTTCATTCACAACAAACTCAACAAGAACTCGTGAGATAGGTTAGTATAAACCAATGCAAAACATTATCATATTATACTGTAGAAAATCACTTGAATTATTATTCAACATTGAATACTAAATGCCTCTGTATATTTAATACTCCTATCCTCAAATAGAATCATTAAACAAGCAAACATATGCAAACAATGCAACCATAACAGCAATCTGCTAAAACAGTACAGTCTATAAAGAGTGCAAGAGTATCAATACTTCCCTAACTCCAAAAATTATGAACTAAAATTCCCACTGTAATAAATTTATCAGACTTAATATGCAAAAAGATTCAACATTATACCACTCTCTGACTTTTCTAGGGAATTTTTGCAACAGCGGTAAACTTTCTGTTTTTCAAACAGCCACATGTATACTAGCAAAATAAGCATGGCAAAGGCTATCCTTGACTTTTTTTTATTGAAACTAAAGATGCAAAACATAATTCTAACTAACAGCAAGCAAAAATTAACAAAAGAAATTGACGCTCCAAGCAAAACACATATCATGTGGTGAATAAAAATATAGCTCCAAGTAAAGTTACCGATGAACGAAGACGAAAGAGAGGATGCCTTCCGGGGCATCCCCAAGCTTAGGCTCTTGGTTGTCCTTGAATATTACCTTGGGGTGCCTTGGGCATCCCCAATCTTAGGCTCTTCCCACTCCTTATTCCATAGTCCATCGAATCTTTACCCAAAACTTGAAAACTTCAACCACACAAAACTCAAAACAAAACTCGTAAGCTCCGTTAGTATAAGAAAATAAAACCACCACTTAGGTACTGTAATGAACTTATTCTAAATTCATATTGGTTTAATATCTACTGTACTCCAACTTATCTATGGTTCATACCCTCCGATACTAGCCATAGATGCATCAAAATAAGCAAACAACACATAGAAAACAGAATCTGTCAAAAACAGAACCGTCTGTAGTAATCTGTATAAAACGTATACTTCTGGAACCCCAAAAATTATGATATAAAATTCTGGACCTGAGAAATTTGTCTATTAATAATCTGCAAAAAGAATCAACCTAAAAGCGCTCTCCAGTAAAAAAATGGCAGCTATTCTCGTGAGCGCTAAAGTTTCTGTTTTTCACAGCAAGATCACATAAACTTCACCCGAGTCTTCCCAAAGGTTCTACTTGGCACTTTATTGAAACAAAAGCTATAAAACATTATTACTACAGTAGCATAATCATGTGTACACACAAAAACAGTAAGGATAAATATTGGGTTGTCTCCCAACAAGCGCTTTTCTTTAATGCCTTTTAGCTAGGCATGATGATGACAATGATGCTCACATAAAAGATAAGAATTGAAACATAATGGGAGCATCATGAAGCATATGACTAGCACATTTAAGTCTAAAACACTTCCTATGCATAGAGATTTTGTGAGCAAACAACTTATGGGAACAATAATCAACAAGCATAGGAAGGTAACACAAGCATAGCTTTAAGAATTTAAGCACATAGAGAGGAAACTTGATATTATTGCAATTCCTACAAGCATATGTTCCTCCCTCATAATAATTTTCAGTAGCATCATGAATGAATTCAACAATATAACCAGCACCTAAACATTCTTTTCATGATCTACTAGCATAGAAAATTTACTACTCTCCACATAAGCAAAATTCTTCTCATGAATAATAGTGGGAGTATCATAAAAGACTTGAACACTAAAAATTGTTTCCACATTAAAAGAGTAATGTTCATAAAAAGGGTAATCATAATCATGACAAGATTTGTAAATATAATCATCACTTCTTTTTATAGCATAAGTTTCGTCACAATAATCATCATAAGTAGCAACTTCGTTCTCATCATAAATGATTGAAACCTCTCCCAAGATAGTGGAATCACTAAATAAAGTTGACACTCTTCCAAATCCACTTTCATAAATATTATAAGATTCAACATCCTCCAATATTGTGGGATCACTACTTCCTAAAGTTGACACTCTTCCAAACCCACTTTCATAAATATAATCATCATAGGTAGAAGGCATGATGTCATCATAACTACTTTGCATATCAAAACTTGAGAGGCTAAAAATATCATCATTATTAAACATAGCATCCCCAAGCTTGGGACAAACATTAATTGCAGCAAATATATTCTCAAATATGTCATCCTCATCAAACATAGCTTCCCCAAGCTTGGGCCTTTTCATATCATAAGCATAATCACTCTCATCATTAAAAATATTGATAGCACCAATAGTATAGCAATTATCATCATCACAAGTAGTAGTAGGAGCAACATCATTTGGGAGGGATACCTTTTTACCTTTGTTGCTCCTTCTTTTCTTTTTATTATTCACATTATGTGTAGGTTCAACCTTCCTCTTTGAGCTCCTTATTGATGAGATTGGTTGAATAGAAAGCTCCTCCTCGTTACCTGATTCATCATAAGAAATAATAGGAGGATATTGGGAAGTCTCTTCCCTTAGTATTCTCTTTATCTTCTATTTGTTTTGTTTTCTTTATGTAATTGGCAATATAAGGATTTTCAATGCAATTCACCGCACAATACATATAAATCTTTTCTAGATCAAAATCAAGAATTTTATCAAGACTAAATTTTGGAATACCCTCAATTATACGTTTCATTTCTTCATAACCCAAAAGAAGGCTAAGTTCTTTATGATGCTCAAGGGTAATCAAATTATCACAATATTTGGAAATGACTTGATCATGAAACAAATAGCATTGGAGCTTTAAATGACCATGTTCATTGCAAAGTTCGCAAGGGGCGTGAAAAATATTGAATCTTTCAGCACATTCATCTAGCTCTTCTTGCAACAATTTGGTTTCTAAGTACTTATGCCTCTTGCAATAAATATCTTCTCTATTTGGTGTGGTCATGCAAACATGCACTCCACAAAATTTGACATGCCCATAAGAGATATTTTCATCATAACTAGTGCAATCATCATTAGCATCATGTATATTCAATGAATTCGTACTAACAACATTGCAATCATGCTCATCATTCAAAGATTTAGTGCCAAACAATTTAGAGATTTCTTCTTCTAGCACTTGAGCACAATTATCCTTTCCATCATACTCACGAAAGATATTTAAAAGGTGAAGAGTATGAGACAAACTCAACTCCATTTTTCTGTAGTTTTCTTTTATAAAATAAACTAGTGCTAAAACAAGAAACAAAAAGATTCGATTGCAAGATCTAAAGATATACCTTCACTTACCTAGCCTCCCCGGCAACGGCGCCAGAAAAGAGCTTGATGTCTACTACACAACCTTCTTCTTGTAGACGTTGTTGGCCTGCAAGTGCACAGGTTTGTAGGACAGTAGCAAATTTCCCTCAAGTGGATGACGTAAGGTTTATCAATCCGTAGGAGGCGTAGGATGAAGATGGTCTCTCTCAAGCAACCCTACAACCAAATAACAAAAAGTCTCTTGTGTCCCCAACACACCCAATACAATGGTAAATTGTATAGGTGCACTAGTTCGGCGAAGAGATGGTGATACAAGTGCAAAATAGATAGTAGATATGGGTTTTTGTAATCTGAAATAATAAAAACAGCAAGGTAACAAGTGATAAACATGAGCGTAAACGGTATTGCAATGATAGGAAACAAGGCCTAGGGTTCATAATTTCACTAGTGCAAGTTCTCTCAACAATAATAACATAGATAGAACATATGATAAGCCCTCAACATGCAACAAAGAGTCACTCCAAAGACACTAATAGCAGAGAACAAACGTAGAGATTATGGTCGGGTACGAAACCACCACAAAGTTATTCTTTCGGATCGATCTATAAAAGAGTTCGTACTAGAATAACACCTTAAGATACAAATCAACCAAAACCCTAATGTCACCTAGATACTCCATTGTCACCTCAAGTATCCGTGGGCATGATTATATGATATGCATCACACAATCTCAGATTCATCCAACCAACATAAAAGTACTTCAAAGAGTGCCCCAAAGTTTCTACCAAAGAGTCAAGAACGTGTGCCAACCCCTATGCATAGGTTCCCAAGTGTCACGAAACCCGAAGTTGATCACCAAAACATACATCAAGTGGATCAATAGAATAACCCATTGTCACCACGGTTATCCCACGCAAGACATACATCAAGTGTTCATAAAAGACTCAATCCAATAAGATAACTTCAAAAGGGGAAACTCAATTCATCACAAGAGAGTAGAGGGGGAGAAACATCATAAGATCCAACTACAATAGCAAAGCTCGGGATACATCAAGATCGTGCCATAGATGGAACACGAGAGAGAACACGAGAGAGAGAGAGATCAAAACACATAGCTACTGGTACATACCCTCAGCCCCGAGGGTGAACTACTCCCTCCTCGTCATGGATAGCGCGCTGATGATGAAGATGGCCTCCGGTGATGGGATCCCCCTCCGGCAGGGTGCCGGAACAGGGTCCCGATTGGTTTTTGGTGGCTACAGAGGCTTGCAGCGGCGGAACTCCCGATCTATTTTCTGTTCTGGAAGTTTTAGGGTATGTAGGTATATATGGGTGAAAGGGGTACGTCGGTGGACCTCCAGGGGGCTCACAAGGTAGGGGGGCGCGCCCAGGGGGGAGGGGCGCACCCCCACCCTCGTGGGCAGCCCGGGGATCCCCTGACGTGCACTCCAAGCCCATCTGGTTGGTTTCCTTCCAAAATTAACTTCTCTAGTTGATTTCGTTCCGTTTTGACTCCGTCTGATATTCCTTTTCCTCGAAACACTGAAATAGGCATAGAACAGCAAATCTGGGCTGGGCCTCCGGTTAATAGGTTAGTCCCAAAAATAATATAAAAGTGGATAATAAAGCCCAATATTGCCTAAAACAGTAGATAAAGTAGCATGGAGCAATCAAAAATTATACATACGTTGGAGACGTATCAGCCTTCAATTGGGTGAGGAGGGCGGTCAACAGCCTCGCTTGCTGCCATATTAATGAGCTGGATTGGTTGAGAGGGGCAGCCCGGCCCCGATCCCGCCCCTTTATAAGGAGGGGAGGGGAGGTATGGCACCCCTCAATCTTTCGCCATTCGCTTCCTCCCATCTTGGCTTCTTCCTCCCTTCTGTTACAGCGAGAGGGCGTGTCGATGCTTCGACGATGGCGGTGACAGTCTCCGCTCAGCAACGCGCCCCTCCTCCCCAAGAGCCTGTGGAGGCGGAGCAGGCCATGAGGGGAAGGGGGAGGGGTGAGGCCGAGGTCGCTGTGGCACTGGGGGAAGAGGAGGACGGGGCGGCGCATCGGCCTTGCCTCCGCCGGCGGTCCCTCCCCCAATGGAGGGTCACGTCGAGGACCAGCCTCGCGAATTTTTCATCGGGCTGCCGGCCGTCGCATCGTCATCTTCGTATCCCTACTCCATTTGCTCGGGGGATGGAGCTTGACCCGCCGCGGGCGCTGAGATTGCATATGAGGGGCTGCGGGAATAGCGGCACATGGGCCGATGTTTATTTCCCGGCCCCTCATGTCATGTATCTCTATCGCGGATGGAAGACGTTCGCCCGTATCCATAGCCTGGCGGCAGGGCTTGTTCTCTATTTCAAATTGATGGAGAACGACCTGCTCTCCGTCAAGGTCTTTGGAGACTTCGGGACTCGCCTAAAGTGCTGCATGGAGAGCTCCTCTGATGAAGAAGACTCTTCCTCGAGCGAGAGTGACAAGGAGGACAGCGGCAGCGACGACGAGGGTAGCAGGCAAGAGGATGACGGGTCCGACTAGGCGTCGGACCCGCCGTCCCCGGGCGGTGGTGGCAGCAGCAGCATCTGCACCGGGCCCCTTCTCCCGATGGGGCCGGCTCCTTGAACTTCTTAGGGTTGTCTCCTTGGGCGGCTAGCGTGGGAAGGCCGGAGAAGGCGAAGAAGGCGGGTGGTGGGCCATCAAGTCGGAGTACGATGGCACCGACGCCTTCGTAGCGTATTGACGGACCGCTGCCTCATCTTCCAGCTCTTCTCCCGGCACCATCATCACCAGCCTTCCCCTAGGCGGCCGCCGACATGTTCTCTTGGCGCCTTCTGCTGCTTGTACCTCGCCTAGGCACTCCTTCTGCCCCCTTGCCTACTTGTTCCGTTTCCTGAGGAGAGGGACAAGAAAGGGATTATGGGCACCTTATCTCTTTTTAGTTTGTAAGCCCACGGGCCTTAGTTAAGTTTAAAACTTGTAATCCCCTTGCTCATGTTTACAGTCCGTACGGACTGTACCTGTATGGGGCGTATTAATGAAAAAGGATGCTTGTCGGGTTCTTTGTGTGTGAGCGAAGCCCAAACCAAGGAACGAATCCTTGTTATTTTTAACATAAACATTGTTGCCTGGCAACAGGCCTTGCCGCTCCCTTACTTCATTCGACCACACTCACGCTTTTCGGCGGAGACAGGAGCGAAGTAGGGTTAGGCCCTACGCTTGCTTCCTTGTCACCGCGGCTACAACTAGATTCCGACCCATGGAAATAGTTTCTTGGGTGCGGGCAAAGGGGAGCACGGTAACCTAGGAGCAAAACGAGGTTTCATACGCCCTAATCCCATACGGAAACGCAAAACAGGGGAAGAAGGACTTATCTGAATCTGTAGCCTCCCCGGCAACCTTGGCTTGCCGTGGGTGGACCCTTGTGTCTTCATCCCCCGGCAACCTTGGCTTGTCGGCGTCAGAGCGTCGGCTCGTTCCCTTTCTTCCATATAGCTCAGAAGAAGTGCCCATGTACCCTGCGAACCAAAGAGGACGGAAAGGAACAGAGAGACGCAGACTCGACCTCTGCGCTAGGGGTTAGTCGCCGCTAAGCACTATCAACCCTAGCCGAGAGAGAGACTCAATCTAGCATGCATGCTATAACTTAGGGCGCCAGCGCTTCGTTTATTTATGCTCAGGGTCTGTGTCTAGCTTTGTACAGAGGGTTACATGCCTTGCCGGCAAGGCTTGTACAAAAGGTGGCTTGCCGGGGGGCCCGGCAACCGCACCTTATGGGTAAAACTTGCGAAGATGCTCGATGTTCCAGGAGTTGCTAACTGGAATGGCATCTTCGGTCTCCAGGCGGACTGCGCCGGGCCTGGTGACTAGTATTACCCGATAAGGGCCTTCCCACTTTGGCGTCAACTTGTTGGAATTCTTGGCCGATTGAACGCGCCGAAGAACAAGGTTACCTTCCTTAGAGCTTCGGGCATGAACCTTGCGGCTATGGTAGTGGCGCAAGGCTTGCTGGTAGCATGCTGCTCGCACAGCCACCCGAAGACGATCTTCCTCGAGGAGTGTCGCGTCATCTTGCCGCAATAGCTCTTGCTCAAGCTCATCATAAGCGAGCACTCGAGGTGACCCGTATATGAGTTCCGTGGGGAGAACTGCTTCCGCCCTGTATACCAGGGCGAAGGGCATCTGGCCGGTGGCTCGATTTGGCGTCGTTCTGATCGAATAAAAAAATGTTAGCAACTCATCAATCCAGCGCCTTCCACTCTTGTGCAGCCTGTCAAAAGTCTTTGTCCTTAGGCCTTGTAGTACTTCAGCATTTTCCCTCTCCACTTGGTCGTTGCTCCGTGGTGTGCCATGGAAGCGAAATAGACCTTGCTGCCGAGGTCCTCAATGTATTGCATGAAGGTGTGGCTTGTGAACTGCGTGCCGTTGTCGGTGATGACCCTATTTGGCACACCAAGACGACAGACTAGCCCCTTGAAGAACTTGACGGCTGACTGCGCTGTCACCTTCCTCACCGCCTCTACCTCCGGTCACTTTATGAACTTGTCGATTGCAACGTACAAGTACTCAAAGCCCCCGATGACACGGGGAAAGGGCCCAGTACATCGAGCCCCTAGACCGAGAAGGGCCAGGAGAGAGGGATTGTTTGAAGGGCTTGGGCTGGCTGATGAAGCTTCTTTGAATGGAACTGACACGCTTCACATGTGGTTACTAGTGCCGTTGCATCCTGGAGGGCAGTGGGCCAGAAGAAACCTTGCTCGAAAGCTTTGCTGGCAAGGGCCCTCGACCCTATGTGGGAGCCACATATGCCTCCATGTATCTCTGCCAACCGCTCCAATCCTTCCTCCCGGGGAATGCACTTCAATTTCACTATGTTTGGTCTTTTTCTATATAGAACGTCGTCAACGAACTGATACAAAGCAGACAGACGGGCTACTTTCTCCGCTTCTTATTGCTCCTAAGGAAGCTCCCCTGTTTGAAGGAATCAAATGGTATGATGCGCCCATGCCGGAGCCTGGGGCTCCACGGCAAGGACTAAAGGCATCTCCTCTGCCATGGGGGCGACTGCCTCTACGGCCAGGGCTTGATGCCCTGCCGGAGTCAGTTGCTCCACGGCAGGCGCAGTGTCCATGGCAACATCTTCGCCAACGTCTCCAGGGAGTTCGGTGGGAAAGTACTTGTCGGGGCCTGATTTCCTCCGCTTGTTTTGCTTTGTTGATGGTTCAACCGAAGCACAAAAGTACCTGGTTCCATAGGTAGTTTGAGGGCAGCGCGCTTCGACAGGTAATCGGCGATGTCATTCTCCACTCGGGGGACATGCTCTGCCTGTATACCGTCAAAGCGCTCCTCTAGCTTCCTCACTTCATCCACATAGGCTTCCATCAACGGGCTTTGATAATCCTTGTTGACCTGCCTGAATACAGGCTATGAATCACCCCTGACGATGAGCTTTTTAACCCTGAGGTCTGCCGCGATCCTGAGACCGGCAAGTAATCCCTTGTATTCAGCAGTGTTGTTCATCGACATCTCCCTGGGAAAGTGCATCTGGATCATGTACTTGAGGTGCTCTCAGGTGGGCGCGACGAGCAGCGCAGCAACACTGGTGCCTTGTAGTGAAAAAGCCCTGTCAAAGTACATAACCCAATTGCAGCTTGTTTCCTTGCCAGGGAGAGTGGTCTCCTGGATCTCTTCATCGGGTGTCGAGGTCCACTCTGCAATGATACCCAACAAGACTCGACTCTGGATCATTGAAGTACTTTCGAACTTCAAGCCAAAGCTCGACAACTCCAAGGCCCATTTCACAATCCTCTCCGTTGCATCTAGGTTATGCAGTATCCGCTCCAACGGGAGGCGGGTGACAACGGTGATCTCGTGTGCTTGGAAATAATGGCGCAGCTTCCTCGAGGCCATAAGGAGGCCGTAGAGCAATTTCTGCACACCGAAGTACCTCGACCTAGCCCCCTGCAAGAGGGAGCTAACAAAGTAGATCGGGTGCTGCATCATCTTCTTCTTCTGCATCACTTCACTTGGTTGCACAGGCCCTGTCCTGTCGGCGCCAGACCCTGCCCGGGGTCTTGCCTTGCCGGGACTAGGCCCCACCGGGGGAACCCCGGCTCGTCATTCGCCAGTCCTGCCGCTACCACTGCCTCTTCGTCAACCTCCCTCTGTGCCACTAGTGCGGCGCTGACCACTTGATTTGTTACCGCTAGATATAGCAGTAACGGCTCTTGTGGTTTAGGCGCAACTAGTATCAGCGTGGAGGAGAGGTATTTCTTCAAGTCTTGTAGCGCTGCTTCGGCCTCTGGGGTCCACTCCATTGGGCCCGCCTTTTTCAAGATTTTGAAAAAGGGAAGGGCACGCTCGGCAGACTTGGAGATGAATCTTCTCATGGCGGCAACGCAGCCAGTGAGCCGACGCACATCCTTGATCCGCCTAGGTGCCTCAATCTGCTCAATGGCCTTGATCTTGTCTGGGTTCGCCTCAATCCCACGATGTGACACAAAGAACCCGAGAAGCTTGCCGGACGGGAAGCCGAAGATACACTTCTCAGGGTTCAGCTTGAGGTTGATCTTGCGCAGGTTTGCAAACGTCTCTTCCAAATCTTGCACCAGTGTGGCCTTGTACTTGGTTTTGACCACTATGTCATCCATATAAGCCTCCATATTTCTATGTAGTTGGGGCTCAAAATCAATTTGGACTGCCCTTGCAAAGGTCGAACCAGCACTCTTCAACACGAAAGGCATCCGTAAAAAGCAATACGTACCACATGGGGTGATGAATGATGTCTTCTCTTCATCTTCTTTCGTCATGAAAATCTGATGGTATCCTGAGTAGGCATCGAGGAATGATAGCAGGTCACACCCGGCCGTGGAGTCAACAATTTGGTGAATGCGTGGCAACAGGAAAGGGTCTTTTGGACAAGCTTTATTGATATCCGTGTAATCAGTACACAGCCTCCACTTCCCGTTTGCCTTGTGCACCACCACCAGATTGACCAACCACATCGGATGGAGCACCCCTCTCACCAAGCCTGCTGCTTCTAGCGTTCTGATCTCTTCTGTGATGAACTCTTGTCTTTCCAAAGCTTGCTTCCTCACCTTCTGCTTGACAGGCCGCGCATGAGGACATACAACAAGATGGTGCTCAATCACCTCCCTGGGAACACCAGGGATGTCGGATGCTTGCCATGCAAACACGTCGACATTTGCCCGCAGGAAAGTGACGAGCTCGCCTTCCTATTTGCTATCGAGGGTGGAGCTTATGGTAAAAGCTCCTCCCGTGCCGTCCTCCTTGACGGACACCTTCTTGGTCTCTGGTGGTGCAGCTCTAGATCTCTTGCTCTTGCCGGTGGAGCTCTCTGGCATGTCCTCGATGGGAGCGCAGCACCCCGAAGAGGTGCGCTTGCTGGAGTGGGTGCGAGAGGTCTCGCCGGTCTTCTTCCCTCCCGGGGCTTCAACGGCAGGAGCAAGTGCCTTGGCGGCAGCTGCTGCAACTACTTCCAGGTAGAGTTGATCAGCGCAAATCAATGCATCTTTCTTGTCGGAGGGAGCGGTGATGATGTTCATCGGCCCAGGCATCTTCAGCGTATTGTAGGCATAATGTGAAGCCGCCATGAACTTGGCCAGTGCCGGGCGGCCGAGGATCCCGTTGTAGGGCAAGGGGATCTCTGCCACATCGAAGACAATCCTCTCCGTCCTGTGGTTTAACTTGCCTCCGAACGTCATGGGCAGTGTGACCTTTCCCTTTGGCTGACTCCTCACCGGGTTGACCCCTTGAAACGTGCCCATCTCTTCGAGGTCTCCATCGGGAATCTGCAGCCTTTTGACCACAACAGGTGAGATCAAGCCCAGACCGGCCCCGCCGTCAACTAGCATCTTCGTCACCTTGAGGTTGCGGATCATTGGTGAAACCAACAACGGCAAGCACCCGACCGCAGTAGTGCAATCAGGGTGGTCCTGGGTGTCAAAGATGATAGGTGTGCTGGACCACTTCAGTGGCTTCCGCAGCGTCTAGTGATGGCTCCACTGCTGTGATCTCACGTGCCCACTGCTTGAGCTGCTAGTGAGAGGTGTGCAGCGAGGCGCCACCGTCGACGCACACGGCCTCCGTAGCTTTCTGGAACTCGTGGTCGCCGGACTCGTCGTCCTCGTCATGATCATCGTCTTCCTGCTTCTTGTCGCGGCCTCGGGCGGGCCTCTCTTGCTTGTTATCCCTGCCGCGGCAGCTTCCTCGGATGCACTACTAGGAAAACCCTTACCAGTAGCGCTGGTTTTTTTGCTATTAGTAGCGCGGGCAGGCGTGCTACTGCTACGGTGCTACAGCTATTTTTTAGCAGTAGCGCTTGTTTGGCTGAGCGCTACTGGTATCTAAAGCTAGCTGTAGCGCGCTTTCACCCAGCGCTACTGATAATTATCTACAGCGCGTGGAACTAGCCAGCGCTACTATTACTTGAGTGCTACTAGTAATCTTTACCCCCACGCCACTGCTAACTTTTGTATTTTTGCATTTTGGCTCTGTACATTATTAAACAGATCCACCGTTTATACAATAACATGCATATTCATTGAAAAGCAAGTGAGTCATCGATGAGCCAAAGTTATTACAAGTCTCGACATGTCTCAAGTATCTCATCATCATCAATCATGGTCGAACACATGTCTCGAAATAGCATTACAAGTCATTACAAGTTCTCAATACATGCAACTACATGGTCACATACTCATGTTTCATCATCAATGTAGACTATGATATGACCGCATAGAAGATAAGAGCGATCACGATGATCAAAAGCGGTATTATGTAGTAGTTTTCGCAGCGGCACTGTTTATGAATCTCCTGTTGTGCCATGAATCTCAAGTAACTAGCTTCGGCTTCCGCTCTGCTATCAAACCCTTTCTGGCTTCCGCCGTAGAAGCCAGAGACCTAGGCCTGACACTCTGGCCACTCATCATACACACTCGGAACATGCCCTATGGAACAAGCAAGGTGCAAGGAAAGGGGGGGAAAGGAAGGGGGAGGAAGAAGAAAGGGGAGGAAGGAGGGGAAAGGTGGTAGGTGGCTGGCGGGCATAGCAGTAGCGCGGGTCACCTATGCGCGCTACTGCTATGGCAGCTTGCAAAATATCTACGGCTGGTGGTGCACTACCTATAGCGCGGGCTAACAAAACACGCAACTAGTAAACTGTTATAGATAGAAAAAATAGCAGTAGAGCATTTATATCAACAGGCGCTATAGATCCAAAACTAATAGTAGCGCTGGTTGGGTGACAAGCGCTACTAATATTTATTGATCAAATATTGTGGTGTATTACACTTAGCAGTAGCGTGGGGTTAGATAACAAGCACTGCTGCTAACTAATACCAGTAGCGCTCTTTCTAGCCAGCGCTGCTACTAACTACTAGTAGCATGGGGTCATAAACAAACTCTACTGGTAAACTTCTATCTATAAGCATTTTCCTAGTAGTGTTGCCACGCTTCTTGCCGGACCCTTCGACACCGTCTTGACCCTTCTCCTTGTCCCGCCTCTCGTACTCAGCTTTTTGCTTCTCAGCAAGCAGCTCAACTTGTCGGCAGCTCTAGAGGTCGTGGCCCTTGGTGCGATGGATCTTGCAATACTGCTTGTCGGAGCTTCCTGGCTTGTCGGCGGCCGCCAAAGCCCGGCAAGCGGCACACCCGGCAACTTCCTTTCCGGGGTCGCTTGCCTTGGCCTTCTTGGCGGTTCCGGTGTCGTCAGATCCCTCGACGACAAGCACAGTCTTGCCCTTGCACTTTCTGTTATGGCACCGGCCCTTCTTTGTTGGGGCGGCGGTGTCGTTGTCTGTGGGGTCGGTTTCCGCACCGGCGTCCTCGCCGGGGTACTTCCTCCCTTCTTTGGCTCGAGCGCACCTATCGGCCAGAACATAAAGTTTGGCCACATCTTTGACCTTGTTCATCACCAGCTCTTCACGCATCTTGCGGTTACGCACATTCTGATGGAATGCGCTGATCATGGCAGCGGGATGAACGTCGGGGATGTTGTACTGCACCCGGCTGAACCTCTGGATGTACTTGTGCAGGTTTTCACCTTCCTTCTGGGGGATGATGTATAGATCGTTTGCCTGGCCATGAGCTTGATGGCCTCCAGTCAAGGCACCAACAAACTCATGGCACAGATTCGACCAAGAAGAAATGGAATCCACTGGCAAGTGCATCAACCATGACATAACATTGGGCTTGAGCGCCAACGAGAAGTAATTGGCAAGCACCTTGTCGTCGCGGGCTCTAGCAGCTTGCATCGCAATGGTGTAAATGCTGAGGAACTCCGACGGGTGAGTCTTGTCATTGTACTTCTCGCCGACGTCGAGCTTGAACGTGCGGTGGGAGGGCCACTGGAACTGCCGCAGCTCATGGGTGAAGGCTGGGCAACCCACCTCATAAGGTAGGCCACCGTAGCCTCCCGGTGTCGGGTGGTCCATAGTGGGCCCGGCCCGCCTATCTGACTGGTGGCACGCATCATGTCGGTGCTCGATGGTGGTTCGAGCGTCTTCAAGGGCTCGCTCCCAAAGGACTTGGCGCTGATCGCGGTGGGTCCGTGGATCGGACGATGCTATGTAAATGTTATCACATGCGTCGTCATGATGGATTGACACCCGCGGTAACTGGCGTGGGGGAGGAGAGTGCACCGTTGCCGCATCACCTCCGGTCGTGCGTCCACTGGCCTGCGGTGGCTCGACGGAGCATCGGCCTACGGGCCCCGATGGTCACGGCTCGTCTTTGTTGGCGATGCCGACGAGGCTCCGGACGGTGGCTCTCCACTCGTCAAGCTTCTTCGCAACGGGAGGAAAGTTGAGGAGCAGCTGCACGCGCGCCAAAACTTCTGTTGGCGTGGGCGGTGGCGAGAGCTGCGTGGATCGTGATGCGCTCCGACTTCTAACCACGTTAGAAAGAGCTTTGTCACGGCCCTGCAGCTATCCGCCATTTTCGCCAGCACCTCGGCGTGCATGCTAACCTCCCTCGTCGTGCGAAGGGCGCACTGAACTCTTCCCAGGTCGGCACCCGGGGTCACCAGCGTGGTGACGCTGCTCGTCACGCACGACTTGGGAAGAGAGCGTCGTGGGCGCCAGTGCAGGCGCCTTGGAGGTCGCCGCGCTACCGGTGGGTGGCATGGCGCCGCCCCTGGAGGGCCCCGCGCCGCCTGCGGGGGGGGCCAACTCCGTGTCTGGAATTTGAAGCGTACGACCCGTCGTCTTGTGCTCAAACAATGCTTCTCGCCAGGTCTGGACTGCTAGGGCGATGTGGGTGTTCACGGGTCGCGCCTCGGGTTGTATCCGCGACCGGCCCGCTACTCGCCCGCACCGGTACGGGCAGTCCGGCTCCGGATGAACCGATCGTCATTGTCGTCTTCCTCTTGGAAGCCATGGCGATGAAGAACTGCTAGACTAGCTGCTAAACCGGATTCTCACGTTGCGCCCCCTGCCTGGCGCGCCAAAGATGTCAGTGAGAATGACACCTATGGGATCAACGGGATCCCTACTGTGGTCGGCGGGCGCGGGGTTGTGAGAAGAGCTGGTCTAAGAGCCAGCACAAGGGTCGTTTACCCAGGTTTGGGCCGCAGAGATCGCGTAATACCCTAGTCCTGCTTTGGTGTGTATATCAGTGTTCTTGAACTAGCTATCGAGCGTGACTTGCTCAAAGAGCCGAATCCCCCTAAAGTATGCCTCAAGCCTCCTTTTATAGTCGAAGGAGGCGCCACAGTGGCACATAGGAGGTGGAAAGGGTACAATAGCTATGTTTATCTATTGTCATTACGGGACAAGACGCATTAAATGCGCCTCTGAGGTGTCCCCCTGCTTTATCGCCGCCTCGCCCTGCTTCGACGCGCGTCCAGGCCAGCGAGGCGGGCGATGCCATGTAGGTTGGCAGGCTGCTGAGGTGGCGCAATGGCAGTGTCTTCACGAAGATCTGCATGCCATGCAGGTGCTTGCTGAGTTGGCCTCGGGAGCACACGTCGCCACGCAGGTGTCCGCCTAGCTGGCTGGGCTGGCAGCTGCATGGGAACGGTGGCGGGGTCTTGATGCGTGCGGGCCTGGCCGCGGCCCTGCTGTTGTCCTCGGCAAGGGTCTTGCCGGGGGGCGGCAAGGGTCTTGCCGCGGCACCGCGGTCGTCCCCAGCAAGTATGTTGCCGGAGGTCTCGTCTTCTGGTCCTCATCTGATATTGTGTGTTTAATGATCTTCACAAAGATCTACATGCCACCATGGAGGCGCCTCCCGAGCCTTGGTTCCAATGTTTGTTGATGATGTTCGAAACCTCGGGCTCAAGGGTGGCACACTCTGCTGGTGTTGGGTCAGTTGCCCCGGCAAGGCCCTTGCCGGGGCCATGGAGACCGCCCCGGCAAGGCCCTTGCCGGGGCCGTGGAGACCGCCCGGGCAAGGGTCTTGCCGAGGGAGTCCTCCTCGCCCTCTTGCTCTTTGATTTCCGCCTTGACGTTGCCTCGATCGTCTCATGTCTTTGGCTTCCCTCACCTGCCCCGCTAAGTGTGGGCATGGGCGTGGCTCTGACTGCCCCCGTGCAGGTAAAGGGGTATAAAGTAGAGCCCCTACTTATGTACACCGACACACCAAATACTATGAAGCAACAAACGTTTAGCTTCTTACCAGTTAGCAGCTCATATAATGTCTTTTTTAGAAGCTTGTGAAGATAAACACGGTTGATGACATGGCATGCAGTATCAATGGCTTCAGGCCAGAACTTCCTTGGAGTCTTGTACTCATCAAGCATCGTCCTAGCCATCTCAATGAGGGTTCTGTTCTTGCGCTCCATGATGCCATTCTGCTGAGGTGTGTAAGGAGCTGAGAACTCATGAGTGATGCCCAGTGTATCAAGATAAGTGTCAAGGCTGGTGTTCTTGAATTCTGTGCCGCTGTCACTTCTAATGTGCTTGATCTTGATGCCATAGTTCGTCATGGCACGATTAGCGAATCGTCTAAAGACATCCAGCACTTCAGTCTTGTAGAGAATTATATGCACCCGTGTATATCTTGAGTAATCATCAACAATGACGAAGCATAGAGACAAGAAGTGGTAGTAAGAGTAGAGTAGTGAGTAGGGCCGAATAAGTCCATGTGAAGCAGCTCGAGGGACTTGATGTCGTCATGATTGTCTTAGAGGGATGCTTGGCCCTAGTCATCTTCCTAGCTTCACAAGCACCACACAGATGATCCTTCTTGAACTTGACGCCCTCGATGCCTACGGCATGCTTCTTCTTCGCGAGAGTATACAAGTTCCTCATGCCAGCCTGTCCTAGCCTCCGATGCAGAGCCAGCACTTTGAAGGTTTTGCTAGAATACATACGGCCAACTGTGGTCCTGCTGAGAAGTCTACCATGTACAGATCATCTTTTTGATACCCTTCAAAGACTAGAGACTTGTCAGATTCCATAAGCACAAGGCAACGATATTTTCTAAATATCACAATCATGTTCAGATCACAAAGCATTGAGACAGACATTAAGTTGAAACCAAGGGATTCAACAAGCATCACTTTATCCATGTGCTGACCCCTTGAGATTGCAACTCTACCCAGACCCAATACCTTTCTTTTATGAGTGTCAGCAAATGTGATGTGACTTCTGTCAGACGGGCGTAGAGTTGAATCCATCAGAAGACTTCGATCACCAGTCATGTGGTTAGTGCATCCACTATCCATAGTCCATTCTGAAGCCTTTGGTTTCATATCCTACAGTACAGTTTGGGGGATAGGCTTCACCAAGGGTATTGTGAAGCAGAAACATTTGACGAATAAGCGGAATATGAAAGTTCAGATCTTGGTTAAGATAAATAGGATGATTGTCAAAGAATCCCGAGACGAAATACATTGTAAGACCATTTGGACATTTTATCTTGCGTCCCACAAGATGTTTAAGGTCCCCAGCATAAGCATCAGACACCTTTGATTTCTTGCTAGAGACCTTACCCTGCAAAAGAGAGTTAAGTATTCTTAACCACCCACATCTTCAGGGGTGGCTTAGAAGCAATGAGTCTAAGTGCAGCATCTGAGAACTTCGGTTTTGGAGCCCTAGCAAATAGCCTTGCAGGAGGTGCATAATACTTATAAGAATAAGCAGAAAAGTTCTTGGTCTTATGAACATAGCGGTTTGATGAAACATGCTCATATTCAAAAGTCTGAGCGTGGTTTCCCTGCAAAACATTAGCGTTAGGGTGACTCAGATGAGTCCTCTGTCTGTATGAAGCCTTTGGACCATATGAAGCCTTTGGTCTGGGATTTGTCTTCTTCCCCGGTAGTGTCATGATGACATTCATGGGAAGACTTTCAAGACAACTTTTGGGTACCCAGATCTTCTTAAGAGGTGGTCCATTCCTGCAGTTAGTACCAATATACCTGGAAAACACTTCACTGATTCCTAAACAGTTTATAGTTTGCATCAAAGGAATCATCAATGGTAATTGGGTTAGCACAAGAGAAGCCAGATGAGGTAGATGGATCCACTGAAGGTCCCTTTGCAGCAACCCACGTGGTTTTGGGGTACTGCTCAGGCATCCAGTAAGAACCATCGACATTCATTTTCCTCTCGAACCCAACACCCTCTTTTCTAGGGTTTCGGTTTAGAATCTATTTTTGAGGATATCACGTAGTGTTTGATGCCCTTTGAGACTTTTGTACATTCCTGTCTCAAGCAATGTCTTCAACCTGGCATTCTCATCAGCAATAGTAGTGGTATCCTCAGCAGAGGGGTTAGTTACCACATTAGCAGTTGAAGATATTGCAATAGTAGCAGCAGCTGAACATTCAGCAACAGAGACATCATTATCACGCTCAAGACATTTTAGACATGGTGGTTCAAATCCTTCCTGAGCGGTACTGATTTGTTGAGCACGGAGTGACTCGTTCTCCTTTTGAAGATCTTCATGAGCCGATCTCAATTTCTCAAGCTCTTGTTTCCTTTGAAGATAATCATAGGAGAGCTTTTCATGAGAAGTTGAGAGCGTTTCATGACGACTTTCAAGTTCCTCGTACTTAACATGAAGATTTTTAATGTCTTCAATTAAGGGCTGAGTTTGGGTCATTTCCGCATCCAACAGGTCATCGTTTTGTCTAACAACTTTTGAATATGTTCCATAGCATTATGTTGTTCAGTTGCAATTTTAGCAAGTGTTTTGTAGCTAGGTTTAGATTCACATTCAGAGTCATCTTCACTTGATGTTTGAAAGTAAGCACCGCGTGAGTTTACCTTGGCACCATGTGCCATGAAGCAATAGGTGGGAGCAGAGTCATCCTCATCCTTGGCATCAGCATTGGTGACGAGGCCATTGTCTTCAGTGTTGAAGATGGACTTGGCGACATACGCAGAAGCTAGAGCCAGGCTTGCTACTCCAGAATCAGATTCCTCTTTAGACTCCACCTATGCCTCCTCAGATGCAGAATCCTCCTCTGAATCCATCTCCTTGCCAAAAATGCACGAGCCTTGCTTGATGAGCTCTTCTTGTGTGATGAAGACTTCGGCGAAGACTTGGAAGAAGACTTTGAGGATTTCTTCTTCTTGTTGTCATCAGAATCATATTCCTTGCTCTTATTCTTCTTCTTCTTTCTCTCATTGTCCCACTGTGGACACTCAGAGATGTAGTGACTAGGTTTCTTGCACTTGTGGCAGGTTCTCTTCTTGTGATCACGAGAGGAAGCTTCATCATTTCTAGAGCTGGATCTTGAAGACTTTCTAAAGTCTTTCTTCTTAGTGAACTTATTCACAAGCATAGCAAGATCCTTTCCAATATCTTCAGGATCCCCAGAACTGAAGTTAGATTCTTCTTCAGATGAGGAAACAAACTTTGCCTTCAAAGCGCGAGTACGTCCATAGTTGGGACCATAGATATCTCTTTTCTCAGATAGCTGGAACTCATGTGTGTTGAGCCTCTCAAGTATGTCAGACGGATCGACAATCTTGAAGTCAGGGCGCTCTTGAATCATGAGGGCCAGGGTGTCAAATGAGCTGTCAAGTGATCTCATAAGTGTCTTGACGATTTCGTGCTTAGTGATCTCAGTGGCACCGAGTGCATGAAGCTCATTTGTGATTTCAGTGAGGCAATCAAATGTGAGCTGGACATTCTCATTGTCATTTCTCTTGAAGCGGTTGAAGAGATTGCGAAGAACACTGATCCTTGAATCTCTTTGGGTGGAGACGCCTTTGTTGACCTTGGAGAGCCAGTCCCAGACTAGCTTTGCAGTTTCCAGAGCACTCACATGACCATACTGTCCTTTTGTCAGATGACCACAGATGATATTCTTGGCAGTTGAGTCCAGTTGAATGAACTTCTTGACATCAGCAGCAGTAACACCTTCACCGACCTTGGGAACGCCGTTCTTGACGACATACCAAAGGTCGACAATAATGGCTTCAAGATGCATACACATCTTATTCTTCCAGTAGGGGTAATCAGTGCCATCGAAGACAGGGCGCGCAGCGGAGACCTTGATTATCCCTGCAGTCGACATAGCTAAACTCCAGGTGGTTAAACCGAATCACACAGAACAAGGGAGCACCTTGCTCTGATACCAATTGAAAGTGCTAGTATTCGAGTAGAGGGGGGGTGAATAGGCGATTTTTATGAAAGTATTCAAAACACAAATGCTTTGGAGACAAACAACAGAAATGAACCTATTGATATGCAGTGGAAGGTATACTACACTAGACAAGCCATAGTCAAGTAAGCAATATAGTGAAAGCACGAAGACTATCAGTAGCTAGGTAGTATGGATCAGGATGGAAGAGAGTATGAAGCCAAACAGTAAACAGTCTTCACTCAGTGAAGTCAATCAGATCAGACTAATGGGCAATGACTTCACGAAGACAAACTGTAAGTAAAGAGAGGTGAAAGATGGAACCAGTTGCTCAGAGAGGACAGGGATTTGTTGGACCAGTTCCAGTTGTTGTGACAACTGTATGTCTGGTTAGGGAGGCTGAGATTCAACTCAGAAGACCGCGTCTTCACCTTATTCCCCTTGAGCTAAGAATGCTTAGTCCTCGCCCAATCACTCTGGAAAGTCTTCAAGGGAGACTTCCAAACCTTCACAGACTTTGTTCACCGGCAATCCACAATGACTCTTGGATGCTCAGAACGCGACGCCTAACCGGCTGGAGGATTCACAGTCCTCAAGTGTAATAAGTCTTCAGATCACGCGGACAGAAAGACTTCAGTGATGCCTAACACTCTTTGGCTCTTGGTGTTTTGGGCTTTGTCCTCGCAAGGATTACTCTCTCAAAGGCTTCGGAGGTGGGTTGCTCTCAAACGACAAAAGCCGTGGACTAACTCTGAGCAGACACCAATTTATGGTGTAGGGGGTGGGCTATTTATAACCAGGAGGCAACCCGACTTGATTTGTCCAAAATGATCGTGGATCACTAAGGAACTGATACATGTCCAACAGTCAGATTTCAAACACACGCGGCAGCTTAGCTTGGGCTACAAGTTAAGCTGACTCATCCAGCTCTGGATAAGATTTGCTCTCATTGTCTTCGCTCGAAGACATAGGATTTGGTTGAGCATCACTTCAGTCACTCTGACTTTGTTCACTTGGACCCCACTTAACAGTACGGTGGTTCCTATGACTCAACAAAGAAGAAAAGGAAACTACGAAACAACTATGTCTTCGCACTCCATAGTCTTCATGCGATGTCTTCTCTTGTCATAGTCTTCAGTGTGAATACCTTCACAGACCACCATTGTCTTCAATGTCTTCACACATTTTTAGGGGTCATCTCTGGTAGGTAAACCGAATCAATATGGGACTACTACCTGTGTTATCCTGCAATTCTCACAAACACATTAGTCCCTCAACCAAGTTTGTCGTCAATACTCCAAAACCAACTAGGGGTGGCACTAGATGCACTTACATGGCCAATTTGCTTTATGCGTGCCGATTCAAAATGGACTATTTTTGTTTATTTGTTCAATTGAATATTGTGGTGAATTTTCTTTTTGCATGCCGATTCAAAATGGGATATTTTTGTTTTAACCTGGCAATTCCTCCGCACACGGTTCAACTAAATGAGTCTGTGCGATCCAAATCAGAAAGCATACGTCAATCATAGCGGAACCATTGGTGATACACAGCATATCGTAAATGATTTGCAGCGCTACTACATGTGCGTAGGCTCTCTGGAACCATTTGTGCTATCAAGTTATGCACACGGGAACTCGGAGTAAACCGTGCCCAATGTAAAATACAATCCCAGTCGTAATATTTTCAGGAAATGTGTGGGATCCGAAACGAAAAGCACACGTCACTCTAGTCACAACCGTCGGTGATACACAACAAATCACAAACGGTCTGCAGCACTTGTATGTGTGTGAAGGGATCCTGAACCATTTGTGATTGAACCTTATCGCAGACGGTAAATGTTGGGAGAACGTGTGCAATGGAGTCTTGCATGGCACATGGGTTCCGCAGAAAACTCATGTGTGATAGGGCACATATCACACATAGTTCATATGTTGGGTTGTGTGCCTTGCGTACTGTTTCCCAAACGGTTCATTACGACACACCGTTTGGTTTCACTTCATCATTAGAAACGTTTAATCACTGATCCTACACGTGCGAAAGAATTTAGTGTGTGCTGCATCACACACGATTACATTTTGCAAGGCCTCTGGATCATGGCTCCCTATCCCCGACTGTTTCTGAGTCATGTGGGAAGGACCCCCTATCGCCCACACTAACTTGGCGACGGTTCCAAATGTCGTCGCGGAAAGGGGTTTTAAACTGTTTGTATAGCACCGACGCGTACCAGTGCTTTTAGTAGATGGACGTAGGGTTGAATCCATGAGAAAACTTTGATCACCAGTCATGTGGTTAGTGCATCCACTGTCTAGTATCCATTCAGTAGCTTTTGGAGTCGTACCCTATAGTGCAGTTAGCGGGATAGGCTTCACCAAGAGTATTGTGAAGCACAAACATATAACGAACAAGCATACTATCAAAGTTAAGATTCTTGGATGGCAAGATAGGATGCTCGTCAAGAAACCCTGGGACGAAATACATGGTAAGACCATTTTGGAACTTTATGTTGCGTCCCACAAGATGTTTTAGGTCCCCAGCATTGTCTTCAGAAGTCTGTGATTTCCAGCTGGAGACCTTTCCCTGCAAGAGAATTTAATTCTTCTTAACCACCCACATCTTCAGGGGTAGCTTAGAAGCAATAAGTCTAAGTGCAGCATCTGAGAACTTTGGCTTTGGAGCCCTAGCAAATAGTTTTGCAGGAGGTGAATAGTACTCAAAAG
The DNA here is from genome assembly GCF_018294505.1 of Triticum aestivum. Lineage (NCBI taxonomy): Eukaryota > Viridiplantae > Streptophyta > Magnoliopsida > Poales > Poaceae > Triticum > Triticum aestivum. The sequence goes on from NC_057798.1 coordinate 414,307,135, forward strand.
AATATGAAGAAAAGTTCTTTGATCTGTGAACATAGAGGTTAGATGAAACACGCTCATATTCATGAGTCTGATGATAATTTACCTGCAAAACATTGGCGTTAGCAAGGTCCTCTATCTATATGAAGCCTTTGGGCCATGTGAAACCTTTGGTCTGGGGTTTGTCTTCTTCCCTGGTGGTGTCATGATGACATTCACAGGAAGCTTCTCAAGACAACTTTTAGGAATCCAGATCTTCTTCAAGGGTGGCCCATTCTTGCAGTTAGTACCAATAAACCTGGTAAACACTTCCTCATTCTGATTCTTAAACAACTTATAATTGGCGTCAAAGGACTCATCAATGATAATGGGGTTAGCATAAGTGAAGCCAGATAAGGTGGATGGATCCACTGAAGGGCCCTTTGCAGCAACCCATGTGGTTTTGGGGTACTGCTCAAGCTTCCAGTATGAACCATCAACATTCATTTTCCTCTCGAACCCAACACCCTCTTTCCTAGGGTTTCAGTTCAGAATCAGTTTCTTGAGGACATCACATAGTGTCTGATGCGCTTTGAGGCTTTTGTACATGCCTGTTCAAGCAATGTCTTCAACCTGGCATTCTCATCAGCAATAGTAGTGGTATCCTCAGAAGAGGGGTTAGTTATCAGCTTTTGAAGTTATTGCAACATCAGAGGCAGTAGAGCATTCAGCAATAGAGACAGCATTGTCACGCTCAAGGCATTTTAACACATGGTGGCACAAAATCTTCCTGAGCGGAACTGATTTTTTGAGCGAGTGGTGAATCATTCTTTTTTTGAAGATATTCATGAGACGCTCTTAGGTTCTCTAGATCTTGCTTCCTTTGAAGATAATCATAGGAAAGCTTCTCATGAGTGGCTGAGAGGGTTTCATGACGACTTTCAAGTTCTTTGTACTTAACTCAAAGATTTTTTATGTCTTCGATTAAGGACTAAGTTCGATTCATTTCCTCGTCCAGCAGGTCATCGCTTTTGTCTAGCAATTTTTGAATGTGTTCCATAGCAGTTTGTTGTTCAGTTGCAATTTTAGCCAGAGTCTTATAGCTAGGTTTGGATTCACATTCAAAGTCATCTTCACTGGAGGTTTGAAAGTAAGCATCGCGTGAGTTTACCTTGGTAGCTCATGCCATGAAGTAGTAGGTCGGAGCAGAGTCGTCCTCATCATCGGCTTCAGCGTCGTCGGCGTGACCATTGTCTTCAACATTGAAGATGGACTTGGCGATGAATGCCGAAGCTAGAGCTAGGCTTGCCACGCCTGGATCAGACTCCTCATACTCCACCTCTACCTCCTCAGACTCAGACTCCTCCTCTGAATCCATCTCCTTGCCAATGAATGCATGAGCCTTGCCAGATGAGATCTTCTTGTATGATGAAGACTTTGATGAAGACTTCGAAGAAGACTTTGAGGATTTCTTCTTCTTCTTGTCATCAGAATCATATTCCTTGCTCTTCTTCTTTTTCTTAGAGTCCTTGTTCCATTGAGGACATTCAGATATGTAGTGGTCTGGCTTCTTGCATTTGTGGCATGTTCTCTTCTTATAGTCACGAGAGGAAGCCTCATCATTTCTTGAGCTAGATCTTGAGGACTTTTCGAAGTGATTCATCTTGGAGAACTTCTGGAACTTTCTCACAAGCATTGCTAGCTCTTTGCCAATGTCTTCAGGATCACCAGAATTGTAGTCAGATTCTTCTTCAGATGAGGAAACAACTTTTGCCTCCAAAGCATGGGATCGGCCATAGTTGGGGCCATAGATATCTCTCTTATCAGATAGCTGGAACTCATGTGTGTTGAGCCTCTCAACTATGTTAGATGGATCGAGATCTCTGAAGTTAGGGCCAAAGTGTTAAATGAGTTGTCAAGTGATCTCAGTAGCTTCTTCACAATTTCATGCTTGGTGATCTCAGTGGCGCCGAGTGCGCAAAGCTCATTGGTGATATCAGTGAGGCAATCAAACGTGAGCTGGACATTGTCATTTTCATTTCTCTTGAAGCGGTTGAAGATATTGCGAAGTACATCAATCCTTGAGTCTCTCTGAGTTGAGACGCCTTCGTTGACCTTGGACAGCCAGCCCCAGACTAGCTTCGCAGTTTCCAAAGCACTCACATGGCCATACTGTCCTTTGGTTAGATGACCACATATGATGTTCTTGACGGTTGAGTCCAGTTGCGTGAACCTCTTGACATCAGCAGCGGTGACACCTTCACCGACCTTGGGAACGCCAGTCTTGACGACATACCAAAGGTCGATGTCAATAGCTTCAAGATGCATGCGCATCTTATTCTTCTAATAGGGGTAATCAGTGCCATCAAAGACGGGGCACGCAACGGAGACCTTGATTATCCCTGCAGTTGACATAGCTAAAACTCCAGGTGGTTAAACCGAATCACACAGAACAAAGAAGCATCTTGCTCTGATACCAATTGAAAGTGCTAGTTATCGACTAGAGGGGGTGAATAGGTGATTTTTTTGAATATCTTCAAACACGAGGTCTTTGAAGACAACAACGAAATTGAAACTATGCGATATGCAGCGGAAGATAAACTACACTAGACAGGCCATAGTCAAGTGAGCAATACAATGAAAGCACGAAGGCAAATAGCTGCTAGGTAGAACAGATCGGAATGGGAAGACAGTATGAAGCCAAACAGGTAATAGTCTTCACACAGTGAAGTCAAACAGATCAGGCAAGCAAGCAATGACTTCACAAAGACAAACTGAAATGTAAAGGAGGTGGGGGATAGAACCAGTAGCTTGGTGAAGACAAGGATTTGGTAGACCGGTTCCAGTTGCTGCGAAAACTGTACATCTGGTTAGGGAGGCTGTTGGGGATATGACTATTTGTGTAAGCCGCCCAGGAGGGGCCGGGTTACGCAAAGAGTCTTCATCAAAGGAAGCCCAAGGCCAAGCATGAAGATGGCGGTTCAATAAAGAGCTTAAGGCCCACGGGCGGCTTAAGCCCATTATAGTAAACCGCCATGATGGCATGACTTGTAATGTAAGGTAGATTTAACTGGTTACCGAGCCGGACTCTGTTAATAAGCCGGCCGGGACTCTGTAAGCCGCAGGTATCAACCCGTGTATATAAGGGGACGACCTGCGGGCGATTTAGGGCAAGAAACAACTCATCGAGAGCCAGGCATAGCGTATCTCGCTCCCTGGTCATCGAAACACCAATACCAACCCAACTAGACGTAGGCCTTACCTTCACCGTAAGGGGCCGAACTAGTATAAACTCACTCGTGTCCCTTGTCCCGATTTAACCCCTTCAAGCTTCCTAGTTGCGATGGCTCCACAACTAAGTCCTTTCACGAGGACATCTGACGTGACTATTCCACGACAGTTGGCGCCCACCGTGGGGCTAGTGCACGGTGGATTTGAGTTCTTGAAGGGCAACTTCGAAGGGCTCAAGGGGTACATAGTGGGCCGGATGACCAAGAGTGGTCCCGGCAAGATCTACATCGACGATGAAGGCTGGGGCCCCGACGCCGGCTCGATTGAGTACGGGTACCGGGTCCCCTTTGGCGGAATCCACGTCTTCATCGGTCGGATCTGTGAGCCGAGCCCTGAGCCGGACAACTGCACCGACCTCATCGAGACGACTCAGCGTGCAAGGAAGACCCGGGCTCAGCCGGTCATGAGGCGTGCCTTCGTGGGCTGCGTCCACAGGGAGGAACTTTCTGGATCTGAAGATGGGGGTGAGACGGCCGTCCTTTCAGACGGTGACTCGTCCGCCGACTCAACAGATTTGTTGTATCAGGTACAAGACGGCGCGCTCAGAGGCTGTTCCGATGGCATCAGTATTACGGACCTCGATGAGCCGCCAAGATGGGCCGAAATCTTCATGGCTGGAACTCAGCCCGGCTCAAACTCTACAGCGGCAGCAGTGATCACGTTCAGGTCAGGAGTAGCCGGGGCAGGAGGCCCCATGCGCCCACCAGCTCAGGCGCTGATAGATCTCATGGACAAGCTTACGGCCCTGTTAACCGCCACGGTTATTCCTGCAGATAAGGATGAGCAAGACGCGGTTGTAGCTCAAGTGCGTGGGGAGATAGCTCAGGCCAAGGAGGCTTTGGCAGCTGAGGATACCAGACTAGCTGTGGAGCGGGCGGCTCTCGACGCCCGGGCTCAGCGCTTGCAGTCAGAAGCTTACCAGCTCACAATGAGCTTAAACGCCTCCAATGAGGTGATGAGGAGGAGACATCAGAAAATGCAGTCCCGTTTACCTCCGAATTACGACCCCCGGGTTCTCTTTGCTACACCCGGAGCCGGCCCTAGTAACCCGCCAGAGGCCGACCGACTTATGACAGCCGGAATAGGAGGACCGTCTCAGCCTCGGGATATGGTGTCGCCTCACGTAAGCATGCCACCACCGCGTTATATGCCGATTCCACCGGATCACTTTTCCAACCCCATGGAGAACTTAATAGCAGCTTCAGCGCGTTTAGCGGCTCTTCCCATGGAAGGTGATGACCCGACAGCGGTGGAGACCCGGAGGGTCAGGGAGCTCCTTCAGACGGCCCTGGCTCAGCAGGAGAACTATTCTTACAGCCGGGACAGGATTCCTTCCACTCCCCTGCCCTGGGGAGCACCACCTCACCAGAACCGGAGTCCGAGTTACAGCAGACGCATGGAGTCAGAAGCCTTGTCAAGCAACGCCCAACGACGTAACCAACCCGGGGGCTATAACCCGGCGCAGGACCAAGTACGTCAGGAGAATGATCACCGGGAGTATCCAATGACGTCGGTTGAGGCGGGAGTAGCCACTAGAACCGGTGGTGTCCCGTGCCTGGTGCCGGCTCTGCGTGACGTACGTCTGCCCAAGGACTTCAAGGGACCTCGAAAGGTACCAAATTACACGGCCGATTTACAGCCCGCAGCGTGGATCGAGAGTTATGATATGGCCATGGAGTTGCTGGAAGTCAATGACGCAGCAATGGCTAAGTATTTCACCATGATGTTGGATGGAACGGCCCGGTCTTGGCTAAAGGGCTTACCACCCAATTCCATTGGTTCATGGGGCGAGTTAAAGGCCCGGTTCATCCAGAACTTCAAGGACACCTGTAACAATCTATGTCGATTGTGGACTTGACGGATTGCAAGCAGGACAAAGGAGAATCCACCACCCATTGGGTACGCCGGGTCAAAGAGATAATTCATTCCTCTGATAAGATGGATGCCGGCTCTGCAGTTCTTATGCTGGAGAAAAATTGCCATTTTGAGCCGCTGAGGATGAAACTGGGGCGCCTTAAGCGTGACCTCACAGATATGGGTACGCTGATGGCGGCTTTAGTCAAATATGCCGATTCTGATAGTACCAAGGATCCCGCGTCTGGCGATTAGAAGACAGGGAAGGGAAAACGGAACGGCAATGGAAAGGGTCAGCAGCATAACCCGGGGTATCAAGGCGGCAATAAGCGTAAGGCGGATGGTAACCCGGAGTTTGTGGCCAATGCCAACGCGCGGGGTAACAATAAGAGATATAAGGGTAAACCGCCTCGGTCCGACGGGTCAGGCCCGTCTCTTGAGCAGTTACTCAATAAGCCCTGCCCAAAACACGGCACCCGGGGGCGGCCAGCCACACATTTATGGAAGGATTGTGCGATCATGAAGGCGTTTAAAAACTCCAACACCTTCGACGGCGGTCAAGGATCTGGTGGCGGCTCAGGGGCTGGCGGTTTTCATGGCCCGGGCGGCGGTTCAAATTCCGGTTTTCAGGGGCATCCAGGTGGCAACAGTCAGCACCAGTCTGGTCAAGGCGGACAGCAGCAGCAACAGTCGGGTTATCAAAGCCATCCAAAGCAGTTGAGTGGTGGACAGTATCATGTGTTTACCACTAGCTTGTGCAAACGTGACCAGAAGGTTCATAAGAGGGCTGTGAATTCCATTGAGCCAGCAATCCCTCGTTATTTAAGGTGGTCAGAGCAGCCCATCATATGGAGCAGGGAGGATCATCCTCCGCGGGTCGATAACCTGGGTCAGTTGGCTTTGGTAGTGGCGCCTCAAGTTGGTGGGTATAAGTTCACCAAGATGCTCATGGATCGGGGTAGTAGCATCAACATCCTTTACTACGAGACCTTTCAGCGCATGGGGTTGACTGATAAAAACCTGAGAACATCCAACACTGTTTTTCATGGAGTTGTCCCTAGTAAGTCAACTTACCCAATTGGCAGGATTGAGCTGGAGGTGGCTTTTGGAGACGAACATGACTCCCGAGCTGAGAAGTTGATGTTTGAAGTGGTCAAGATCAGGAGCCCATACCACGCTCTGTTTGGACGGCCGGCTTATGCTAAGTTTATGGCCCGGCCGTGTTACGTTTATTTACAGCTCAAGATGCCGGGTTACAAGGGCACCATCACTGTACATGGCAGTCGTAAGGTGGCATTGGAGTGTGAAGAAGGTGACGCGGCTTATGCTGAGTCGGCCTGTGCAGCAGAGGAGCTCAAATTTTATCAAGATAATGTTGACCCGGCGGATATGACATCCCTGAAGAAGCCAACTACACAGCATGACCCGGCGCTAAAGTTTAAGTCGGCGTCTGAGACGAAGCTTGTTGATTTCACCCCGGGTGATACTTCTAAACAATTTAGCATCAGCAGCAACTTGGATCCCAAATAGGAAAGCGCGCTCATCGAGTTCATCCGAGAGAACCGGGACATCTTTGCATGGAAACCTTCTGACATGCCGAGTGTACCGAGGGAACTCGCTGAGCACACTCTCAATATTGATCCAAAGTATAAGCCGGTCAGGCAGTTTCTTTGCCGTTTTAATGAAGAGCGACGAAAGGCTATTGGAGAAGAAGTCGCCCGGCTCTTAGCGGCCGGGTTTATCATTGAAGTTTTTCACCCAGAGTGGTTGGCTAACCCGGTGCTCGTCCTCAAGAAGAATGGCACCTGGCGGATGTGTGTGGACTACACGGACTTAAACAAGGCTTGTCCGGCTGACCCTTTTGCCCTCCCCCGTATTGATCAAATCATTGATGCTACGGCGGGTTGTGAGCGCTTGAGCTTTTTGGATGCTTACTCCGGTTATCATCATATTAAGATGGCAGTTAAGAACCAGGAGAAGACGGCTTTCATCACTCCGTTTGGAGCCTTCTGCTATGTATCTATGCCATTTGGACTCAAGAGTGCTCAGGAGACTTACCAGCAGTGTGTGCAGAATTGTTTGCACGACCAAATTGGGCGTAATGTCCATGCCTATGTGGATGACATTGTGGTGAAGTCCAGAGAAAAGGAGACCTTGCTATCCGACTTAAAGGAGACCTTTGATAATCTCTGGGTCTACAAGATGATGCTTAACCCGGCCAAATGCGTATTTGGTGTCCCTGCAGGCAAGCTTTTGGGCTTTCTGGTGTCCAACAGAGGCATCGAAGCTAACCCGGAGAAGATCAAGGCGATTACCTCTCTGGCTAAACCGGCGTGCATCAATGATGTTCAGCGACTGGCGGGTCGCGTTGCTGCCTTAAGTCGGTTCATAAGTCGGTTCGGTGAGAAAGCCCTCCCATTGTATCAGATGATGAAGAAAACTGACACTTTTGTTTGGAGTGAGGCTGCTGATGCTGCTTTTGAAGACTTAAAGAGACAGTTGTCTGAGCCGCCGGTTCTTGCGGCTCCAATTGACAAGGAGCCTTTGCTATTATATGTGGCTGCCAATTCACGAGCCGTCAGCGTTGCCATCGTGGTGGAGCGTAAGGAAGCCGGTAAGGAGCATTCGGTTCAATGGCCGGTTTACTACATCAGTGAGGTGCTCATTGAATCCAAGCAAAGGTACCCTCATTGGCAGAAGCTTGTTTATGGGGTGTTCATGGCAAACCGGAAGTTGAAGCAGTATTTTCAAAGCCATCCTATAACTATGGTAAGTTCTTCCCCTTTGGGAGACATTATTCAGAACAGAGAGGCCACAGGACGAGTCGCCAAGTGGGCTATTAAGCTTGGGCCTCATGGTTTGAAATACATGCCCCGGACGGCTATTAAGTCTTAGGCCTTGGTGGGCTTCATCAATGATTGGACAGAGTTGCAAGCCCCTAAGGAGAAGCCGGATAACACATACTGGACTATTCACTTTGACAGGTCTAGGCAGCTAGAAGGCTCGGGGGCTAGAGTGGTGTTAACTTCCCCTCGAGGTGATAAATTTCGCTATGTACTCCGGCTTATGTTTCCATGTACTAACAATGCAGTTGAATATGAGGCATTACTTCATGGTCTCCGGGTGGCTAAGGAGATGAACTTAAGCCGGGTACGATGTTTGGGCGATTCAGATTTGGTGGCTCAACAAGTGTCAGGCACGTGGGATTCCAAAGACCCCCTCATGGCGGCTTATCATCGTGAAGTAGATGTTGTGGCTGGTCACTTCACGGGTTACCAAGTGGAGCACATTGATTGAAGGAAGAACGAGGCGGCTGATGCCTTAAGCCGGTTGGGATCCCAACGTAAGCCGGTGCCGCCCAACACCTTTCTTGATGTGTTACATAACCCTTCTGTCAAGGTACCTACCGAGGAAGACCTAGCAGTGCCAAACCCGGAGGCACAGCTGGTGGCGGCTCTTCATGTTATCCCGGATTGGACGGTGCCTTACTTGGCTTATATGACCCGGGGTGAGTTGCCGGAGGATGAGACATTGGCGAGACAAATCGTCAGGCGCTCCAAATCCATGACGATTGTTAACGGCGAGTTACATCACCTCAACGTCATGGGAGCATTTCAATGCTGCGTATCACCTACAGAAGGCCAAGAAATACTCCGTGAGATCCATGAAGGAGATTGTGGCCATCATGCCGGGTCAAAATCCCTCGTAGCCAAGGCTTTTTGTCATGGTTTCTATTGGCTGACGGCTCATGCTGATGTAGAGGACCTGGTTAGTAAATGTGACGGGTGTCAAAAGTTCTCACGACGAGCTCATGTGTCGGCTCAAGAGTTAAGGATGATCCCAATCACCTGGCCGTTTGCAGTCTGGGGGCTTGACATGGTCGGACCTTTCAAAAGGTCTAAGACAAAAAGACACATCTGCTGGTGGCAGTAGACAAGTTTACCAAGTGGGTTGAGGCAGAGCCGGTCAGTAAGTGTGATGCAGCCACGGCGGTTCAGTTCATAAAAAAGGTGATCTTTCGCTTTGGTTTTCCATATAGCATCATAACTGATAATGGCACTAATCTTTCTAAGGGTGCCATGGAAGAGTTTTGTCAAAGAGAACATATCCGGCTTGATGTTTCGGCTGTCGCTCATCCTCAATCCAATGGTCAAGCAGAGAGAGCTAATCAAGAGATCCTGAAAGGCATCAAGCCCCGGCTTTTGGTCCCTTTACAGCGACTCCGGGTTGTTGGGTGGAGGAGTTACCCTCCGTGTTATGGAGCATCAACACTACGCCTAACAGATCTACGGGATACACACCTTTCTTCATGGTTTATGGAGCAGAGGCGGTCCTACCAAGTGACATCCGACACGACTCGCCCCGTGTGGCGGCTTACGTTGAGGCGGATAACGAAAAGGCTCGTCAGGATGCACTTGACTTGTTGGACGAGGAGCGAGACTTGGCAATAGCCCGCTCAGCGATTTACCAGCAAGACCTGCGCCGCTATCACAGCCGCCGGGTTAGAAGCAGAACCTTTCAGGAAGGCGACTTGGTGCTCCGGCTTATCCAGGATCAGTCCGACATGCACAAGCTATCCCCACCTTGGGAAGGACCCTTTGTGGTCAGCAAGAATCTGCACAATGGGTCATATTATCTCATCGATATTCGAGAGCGCAAGGACTCATTTAAATCGGAGGAGGAGACCCGCCGGCCGTGGAATATAGCTCATCTCCGGCCTTACTATACTTAAGTTTCTTCTTTAAGATACTTTTTATAATGTACATATTATATAAAGCAATAAAGCAGGACCTCTGTCCTTTTTTCCCATAAAGAAATGTTTCATGTTTTCTTTATCAGGTGACGGACACTGCCAACAGGGGGACGGATCATATCTGAATCCGGCTTTCCCTTTGGTCCGGCTTATGATCATATCTGAATCTAGCTTTGGTCACTTGGGGGCTTCCTGTTCAAACATAGGTCGTATTCGAACCAAAGAGAACATAGCTGTCGATACCCACTTGATGGGCATACTGCCAAACCCACTTGGGGGCTTCCTGATCAAATTTGAATCATAGCTTAACCCCTTTGGGTCTAATGTGGATCGTATTCGAATCAGCGTCATTAAACAACTCTAATGTTCGCTTGGGGGCTTCCTGTTCAAACATAGGTCGTATTCGAACCAAAGAGAACATAGCTGTCGATACCCACTTGATCGGCATCGCCAAAGCCACTGGGGGCTATATGATCGTATCCGAATCTTAGCTTAACCCCTTTGGAACGGTTTTTCTGATCGTATTCGAATCAGGAGCCTGTGAACATTTGCAAATATGAGTATTTTTACTATCATTGAAACCTTCTTGAAGAGATGGTTCTTTCCGGCTTTATATTAGTTACTTCAGGTTCTAACAAGTGCCAGGTAAAAACTTATATGAGCCGGAGAGGTTATTAAAAAGGTGTCACAGGTATGTTGTTCTGATTATGTTTTAACTAATCATGAGTCGGCTTATACATATGATTTTTGATCATGTCCGGTTTATCAATATTTTATAACCCGCTGGTGCAGTGAATCGCCCAAGGAAAGCCTTGCCTGTTTTACGTGCAGGTTAAAACGGGGCAAGGTGAAGGATCAAGGAAACACTTGATTAACAAAAGCAAGATGAATTTAGTACTGGCGTCTTAACAAAAGCGATAAGTACCATAAGGCATGACAAGCATTAAGGAGTTTTTGTATCCTATTACAAGACTCCCCGAGTCTAAATAAGTGAAGCATTGTTCTTTGCCAAAATTATAACCCGGCTGGCGGCTCATTCCTCCGGCTGGCTTGATCACTCCGGGTTATCCTTCCCCGCCTCTCCTTCGGTTGTTGTGTCCTGGAAGGTGGACGAGGCCCAGTCAATGCCGCTCAAAGCTTCAAATTCAGCTTCATCATCTATTAAACTGGCCGGGTCCACTTCAGGGGCAAAGGTATGCTTATGCGTTGGAGGGAGTAGGCTGAATTGGTCATATGGGACATTGGGGATTCTCCGGTTCTTGCTATCATAACCCGGCGAATACTTGGTGAGATCAGTGTCCTCCCCAATGAGAGTCGCCAGAGGGCGGACGACCTTAACACAGGCAGTGAAGTCCTGTTCGCCAAAAGCAGTGCCATCCTCCTTACGACTTGGATATCCAAGAGAGAGGTCAGCAAGGTCAAGTTCTGGCACCCAGGCTTTTGCCCGACTCAGCGCAGCCACGGCTCTGGCTCTCGCAAATGCCCGCCTTAAGTCTTGAATGCGTTGAGGTAGCACCGACAGATGTCTCAATACGTCTTGCAGGAGCCGGGGAGAGGTATTTGATAAAGCCACAGCGGTCAACGCCCGCTGTGACCCAGAGTACAGCTGCTCTGTCAAGGTGTACACTGCCTTAAGCTTGACCAGCATGTTTTCCTTCAGATTGGTACTCTTGGGGCCTGCGTATTCACAAGTATAACAGTAAGCCGGAGGCAGCTATTGCAATAACTCTTGAAGGATTATGATGTTTATGAGCGGCTTACCAAAGATAGCTGAGACCATTTGGGATATGTGTCGCTTTAAGTCGGACAACTCATTTGTTGCTTCGGCAAGAGATGCCTCTGCTGTCTCAACCCGGGTCACCAATGAAGCCCTCTCATCAACCCAAGCCTTCTTTTCCGATTCAAAATTCTTCTTCAGCTTCTCTTGTTCAGAGATACTGAATTCAAACTTTGAATTGGCTTTCTGAGCTTCGAGCTCTTGGGTTTTCAACTGGCTCTTCAAATCAGCAATCTCCGCCTCAAATCGACTTGCGGTGGCCTGCATTGACATAAGGTTATGGTAAGAATCTTGGTAAGATAACATTTAAAGTCCCAAGTATTTTACAAGTAAAGGTACTTGGCACTTGGGGGCTAATGTATGTTTAAAGAATTTTTGGTCTATTTTACCAAGTTACATATATTAAGTCTCAAGCACTTTACAAGTAAAGGTACTTGACACTTGGGGGCTAATGTGACCCAAATTTAACGTTTCATGTTATCTCCGGGTTAGACATATTCAATTTAAACCGGACAAAACTAATGGCTAGCAGATTACTAAGTCTACAGCATATTCAGTAATAAGCAATAGACTTGGGGGCTGGTACAGTAAGTAAGATTCAGAGTGAAAGCTCAAATTTTACCTTAGATTTATGCTGTATTTGCTTCACCATGTCAATTTCCAAGTCACGGCTACTATGTACTTGGTTCAGATAGCCCGAAACTATATCACCAATGTTTAGATGAGAGTAACCAGTGATGTCTTGTTTGGACCTCCGGCTCTGAGCAAACTCTTCCTTGGCGGTGCATTGGGCAAGGGCAGTGGGCCGGCCCGGTTCAACATACTGGCTCTTCACAATTTCAACTTCTGGATCAACCATCTTGGCCGGGCTAGGAACTTCCGGGTCATCCGAGGTATGAATCACGTCTTCTACAGGCGGGTCAGAAGTTGGCTGCGGGATGTCAGAAGCCGGTTCAGGCGGCGGCTGATGAACGGAGCTGTCTAGAACGGATGAGTCAAACACCGGTTTAGTAACCACCGGGTCTTGGGACGGCTTATTCTTCTTTGCCCTCTTGCTGGGCTTTACTTGCCCACTGTCAATCAAAGTGAAAGGATAAGTATCAAAGCATGAGTATGGATAAATTCAATGTAAGAAAGGTTATATTATCCGGGAGCCGTTTTGAAAACCGGCATGTTCGATTGCATCGACTCACCAGAAGAAGGAGAGGTATCCTGATAGTTGGATTCAGATGTATTGAGAGGTTGGCGAATCAAACCCATCAAGGGTAAAACAAAACGTAAGTCGGAGATAACCTCAGTACGACGCTTCCTGGTTACATCGGGTAAGCTGGAGGAAAGCTCTGCGTCCTGGTTGGCCCGAGTCTGCCTCCGGTTCTCAAGCTGCTGTTGCTTCAAAAGAAATTAAGGATCTTGGTAAGCGAGAGGGTGTGAAAACCTTACTTTCCGGGTCACCCTTCGAATTCTTTGTGTTGGCAAAGGCTCTAAGTCGGAGGAAATTATAGTTACCTCTTCGCCAGCTGCTTGGCTGTTCCCAGTATCCTCCTGAAAGGGTCTAAATGTCAGTAAGGTAACGGTGAAGGAATTAAAGAAAATTAAAAAAAAGATTACCTCTTCCTCATATGAAGAAGAGTCGTCCAATCTCATCATATCAGAGGCGCTGGGGTTCTTCTTTTTAGAGGTACCCATCCTGGCGGCTTTCCTTTCGGTCTTCTTGGCCGCCCGGGCCAGTTTTGCAGCCTCATGGTCATACTTAACCTTCTAGAAGCTGTCATTGGCCTATGGAAAAAGACAAGGAATCATAAGTACCAGAAGGTAACATATTAAAGAGTATTTGTGAAGACTAGTAACTTACTGCAGGAGCCGGATTCTTCTTGCAGAAGGGAAGCAAACTGAACGTATTACTGGTTACAGTGCCCTCCTTCAATAGTGATTGGACTGTAGCGTCTGCTACATCATCTGGTAAGTCCTCAGGACTATGACGCATTGAGTCATCCTTCTCGCCTGTGTAAGTACACATTAAGCCGGAGCGGCGGCTTAATGGTAGTATCTGCCAGGTGACCCAGACCCGGACCAAATCAATGCCAGTTAACCCGTTGCCCAAAAGGGCCTTGATCCTTCTAATGGTGGGGTTAAGAGGCAGGCGCTCAACAGCGGTTAACTTCTCCGCCAGAGGATGATTGGACTCAAGGCGCAGGACACGAAAGTCGGGCAGAGGCTTCTCGTCAGCCAGAGAGGTGTCTTGGAAGTAGAACCACGTCTGATTCCAGTCTTTGGGATGACTCGGCAGCTCAGCATAAGGAAAAAGGCAGTCTCTCCGCCGCTGGATTGAAATGCCACCAAGTTCAAGACTAGGTCCGCTGGCGCGCTCATTCTGCCGGTTCAAGTAAAAAAGCTCCCTGAACAGCAGCAGACTTGGTTCCTCTCCTAAATATACCTCGCAGAAGACTTGGAAATTGCACAGATTAGACACGGAATTGGGTCCGATGTCTTGAGGCCTCAGGTCAAAGAAAGCCAGAACTTCTCTGAAGAATTTTGAGCCGGGAGGGGCAAATCCCCGGTTCATATGGTCTATGAAAACTACTACCTCTCCGTCTTTGGGTTGAGGTATCTCCTCAGACGGGTGGGGGGCACGGTAGGACATGACCTCCTTTTTTGGCAGATGGCCCGACGCTACAAACTCGGCAAGTTTGCTTTTGGTGGCCGTGGATGGAGCCCAGTTGCAAGTCACAGAGGCCTTAGCCGCCTTAGGAGCCATAACAGCAGTGGTCTACGACAAAGTAAAAGTGTCGGTTCAAATTTAACCTGGCGGGAAATATTCAAATTTATTTAAAATAGCGGCTTAAGCAAGGGGTCTAATGATATAAGGGTGACAGTGCAACAATATTTAAGCCGCTACAAGTATCAAGAGCGGTTCAAAATTCTTAAAGGTCATGAGAAGAAAGCAAGGTTTTCGGCTCAGTATCACTCATTTAAACCGGCTACATGGACAGTCGTGTTTATGGGTATTTGACAGAAGTAATTTTCCGGTTGATACAAACAGGTTTTAGCATCTACCACTGTTATCTTGGATCAAACAACTGTTCTGAAAAGAAAATTTTCTAGACCTAAAGACTGGAGCGGATAAAGTTCAAGGGCTTGAATGGGGCCTCTATGTGACAGAAAGGGGTTTATTTGCATTTCAAAGTAGGTGCAAAACATCTACCGCATCAGTTTTTATCATCCTCAAGATCAAGAAGGGTGAGGATAAAGAAATCTATGGAAGAAAGCTACTGAACAGCGAAGAACTCGAGGAACTCGAAGAACTCGAAGGCCTTGATGTAGATCTAAGGAGCAGGAAAGGGGAGACTCACCGACGCAAGGTTGCCGCGGAAGGGTGTCACGTTCTTTCTGGTCCAACCAGGTTGATGCAGCGGCCTGAGTTGGTGAGGACAGGAAGATCTGCGGCGGCGGCGGCGGAGCTCGAGTGGCAGAGAGGAGGCAAGAGGAAGAAGACGACTGAAAGGAGGATAATGGGAGACCTAGGTCGCGCCTATTTATAAGGAGAGGATAACTGAGACGGCGCGGGAAACGAGGAAATAAGAATTATTATCCACCGGCCCCGATGCCTCGATTTTCGGAACAGTCAATAAAGGCAGAGATTCGTTGAAAGATACGGTGACGTCACAGCAGCTTAAACCGGATCCAGAAGATGACGTCATGGCGGGTTAACAAAAACCCTCTATATAGTCAGAAGACTGAAGATTTAATTCTTTAAAAATATTTTTAGATTGACATGAACAGGTTCAAATCAATCCGGGGCTTAATGTTGGGGATATGACTATTTGTGTAAGCCGCCCAGGAGGGGCCGGGTTACGCAAAGAGTCTTCATCAAAGGAAGCCCAAGGCCAAGCATGAAGATGGCGGTTCAATAAAGAGCTTAAGGCCCGCAGGCGGCTTAAGCCCATTATAGTAAACCGCCATGATGGCATGACTTGTAATGTAAGGTAGATTTAACTGGTTACCGAGCCGAACTCTGTTAATAAGCCGGTCGGGACTCTGTAAGCCGCAGGTATCAACCCGTGTATATAAGGGGACGACCTGCGGGCGATTTAGGACAAGAAAAACTCATCGAGAGCCAGGCATAGCGTATCTCGCTCCCTGGTCATCGAAACATCAATACCAACCCAACTAGACGTAGGCTTTACCTTCACCGTAAGGGGCCGAACTAGTATAAACTCTCTCGTGTCCCTTGTCCCGATTTAACCCCTTCAAGCTTCCTAGTTGAGATGGCTCCACAACTAAGTCCTTTCATGAGGACATCTGACGTGACTATTCCACGACAGATGCTGAGATTGAACTCAGAAGATCACGTGTTCACCTTATTCCCCTTGAGCTAAGGACACCCAGTCCTCGCCCAATCACTCTGGTAAGTCTTCAAGATAGACTTCCAAACCTTCACAGACTCCGTTCACTGGCAATCCACAATGACTTTTGGATCCTCAGAACGTGACGCCTAACCGACTGGAGGATACACAGTCCTCAAGTGCAACAAGTCTTCAAGTCACGCGGACAGAAAGACTTCAGTGATGACTAACACTCTTTGGCTCTGGTTGTTTTGGGCTTTGTCCTCGCAAGGGTCTCTCTCTCAAAGTCTTCGGAGGTGGGTTGCTCTCAAACGACAGAAGCCGTGCACTAACTCTGAGCAGCCACCAATTTATGATGTAGGGGATGGGCTATTTATAGCCAGGAGGCAACCCGACATGATATGTCTGAAATGACCCTGGGTCACTAAGGAACCGACACGTGTCCAACGATCAGATTTCAAACACACACGGCAGCTTGGCTTGGGCTACAAGCAAAGCTGACTCATCCAACTCTGGATAAGATTTGCTCTCATTGTCTTTGCTCGAAGACATAGGATATGGGTTGAGCATCACGTTACTCTTCTGACTTTGTTCACTTGGACCCCACTTAACAGTTCGGTGGTTCCTTTGACTCAATAAAGAAGAAAAGAAAACTACGAAAGAAATTATGTCTTTGCACTCCACAGTCTTCACGTGAATGTTTTCATACGTCATTATCTTCAACGTGAATGTCTTCACGAACCACCATTATTTTCAATGTCTTCATACATTTTTAGGGGTCATCTCTGGTAGGTAAATCGAATCAAAGAGAGACTTCTACATATGTTGTCCTGCAATTCTTACAAACACATTAGTCCCTCAACCACGTTTGTCATCAATACTCCAAAACCAACTAGGAGTGACACTAGATGCACTTGCAGGATATGTTTTTTTATAGGTTACGAAGATATGGATTGCCACGACGCAGGTTAACTAGCGAATTTGAAAGGTAAAGTGCTATGCATGGTAACCGAATAAGAGAGGATATACTAGTCCTGATCGGTTTAGTGTTAGAGCTTTTATATTGTACGCCAAGTCTTCCTGTATACGTCAAAGTCCAGCATGCCTTATATAAGGCCACGGCCTATTAGAAAAGCCCCAACAATCAATCTATCAATACAAACTCTATTTTTTTCATGTACACGGCCCAACAATCTATCAATACAAACTATACTTTTTCACGTACGTCTTTTTTCTCCATCGTTACTTCCTACCGAGCCCTAGCAGCCCTAGGGTTTGGTTGATCTTTGCCGTTTTGCCCTGACCGAAAAACAATCATCTCTCCTCCACGAAAGTGAGGAAATCTTTGTTACTTTGCTCGTAAAGCAATCGTTCCTAGTCACAAAAGCACGAGAAATATCCTAGTGTTGCACGGTGATTTCGCGTGCCAACAAGAACAAGGCCACAGGTTACGTGAAACCTAGCCAAAGAATAATTTTGCAAAGTGAACTAAAATTTTAAAAACAAGCTTCTAATTTTTCAAAAGATGCTAAGAAAATATGTACACATAACACAAATGCAATAACAAAGACAAACGGCCAGGAGGCATAGATGAATCTAGCAATGCCATCAACGGGGACGGGTCATTATTATATGGACAAAGAACAAATATAACCAATCACAACCTATAACTGACCTTTTACTTTACAAAAGAACAAAATCGAGGCTTACACCCACTTGCGAATAGAACTCGCACCGGCTTCCCATCAACATTGGCCAGTGTAAGCAAAACAAAGTCACACAGCTCTTGAACTAACTGAGCATCTCAGCTGGCAGGCAAATTCAACCTTTCATGCTTTGGTTTGCAGCTGAAGTAGGCGTCAGCAAATTTGTCGGAGTGGCAGGCATTGGGTCGCCGCTAAGGACAGGCCACTCGTTACCTGTTACGAATGCGGTAGCAAGATCTGTAGGAGCCACGGTGCTTGATTTGACAGTCGAGAAATGCTTATCACCGTCCAGTTCCACATTAGTTCCGAAATCTTTGGTTCCTGAATCGGACAATTTATTTGCCAAATCTGTTTTCAAGAATAGACAGACAGCGGCGCAGTCATCAACTTTTGCTGTGGGAAACCGTGTTCTCCACGTACGGTGAGCCGTTTGGACAAGAAGCCTTGCTGCTGAGGCCTCTGAAGTGGATTCACTGACAATCTTAACGACGTCATCGTTTGAAAGTACATCCCACACCTACAGTGGTCAAAGAAATTAGATGATCACATGCCACAAAAACCATCTAACTCGCAGAAATGTTCCAAGTTAATATGTGGTCAGTTGCTCACCCCATCAGTCGCCAACACAACGAACTCATCCTTTTCTGTGATGTGATGGTACGAAACATCAGGAACAGAAATTACACCATAACTCTTTAGACAGAAGTCTCCAAACGCTCTTGCCATGGCCAACCCTGGGGAGTTGTACTTCGGAAGCCAAACACGAGTAACATCTGGCTCGTTTGGGAGAGAAAATACTCTGCCCTTTCGTTCCCTGATCCGTGCCGCTTCACCTGCAAAACATGCATCTTGCTTCATTTACATGGGCATCTACTCATAACAAATACAGTTCTTCCCAGAGAAAATGTAAACCACAAAAGCATTGTCGTCAGAAGATATTAATAAGCTTGTGGCGTCCCTAAAGGGAGTGGACATGAGATCTGAAGTTAAGATTACAAAGTGAGCTATTGGAATATCAAAATCCGCTCCCTGCATAAAATGCAATGTAAAAAAGATTGTCGTTTCAGGCCAGATATGTCAGGTCCAAAAAGTTAACATGTGGGCCCATTCTCAAGTTTGTACTGTCAATGGTAAGTTTTTTCAGTGTGTGGTGTCCATGATAGGTTATGTTTACACTTTTTATTAGTACCAATTCGAAGTTTTGAGATCAAGGTATCTTTAAATAACTGACTCTGAAGAAAGTCAGATCTAAAACTGAACAGCACATGCACCATGTTGTTACATCCCTATCAGATCAGAAAAAAAGAAAATCAGATTGAGCTTTTTACTCACAAAAGGCAAGGCAGATTGTAAAAAGTTCAATACAATATTTTTACTTAGATACTCCCTCTTTGTATTGTGGATGTTGAAAAAAAAATTATAAACTTGGTCAAACACAGGATGGGGGTATTGATGAAGATGTGAACCATCGAATCAAAGCCGGATGGATGAAGTGGCGCCAAGCTTCTGGCATTCTCTGTGACAAGAGAGTGCCACAAAAGCTAAAAGGCAAGTTCTACAGGACGGCGGTCCGACCCGCAATGTTGTATGGCGCTGAGTGTTGGCCGACTAAAAGGCGACATGTGCAACAGTTAGGTGCGGCGGAGATGCGTATGTTGAGATGGATGTGTGGCCACACGAGGAAGGATCGAGTCCGGAATGATGATATACGAGATAGAGTTGGGGTAGCACCAATTGAAGAGAAGCTTGTCCAACATCGTCTGAGATGGTTTGGGCATATTCAGCACAGGCCTCCAGAAGCTCCGGTGCATAGCGGACGGCTAAAGCGTGCGGAGAATGTCAAGAGAGGGCGGGGTACACCGAATTTGACATGGGAGGAGTCCGTTAAGAGAGACCTGAAGGATTGGAGTATCACCAAAGAGCTAGCTATGGGCAGGGGTGCGTGGAAGTTTGCTATCCATGTGCCAGAGCCATGAGTTGGTTGCGAGATCTTATGGGTTTCACCTCTAGCCTACCCCAACTTGTTTGAGACTAAAGTCTTTGTTGTTGTTGTTGTTGTTGGTCAAACATAGAAATGTTTTGAATTATAAAAATCCTAATATGGACTACATTTTGAAACGGAGGGAGTATAATAATTCTCGTATCTTACCATAACTTCAGAATTATATTATAATCACTTTTCAAGAAAAAAGAAAATATTATTGTAATAGATATTTGATAAAACTACCACATGTCATGCAAATAAACCAACTTCATTTACTTGTTAAAATAATTTTCTAAGGCACAATACATCCTACAGTGTCACGACCTGAGACCTTCTCAGTTATGTTTCCAAATTTTGTGCACATACCATACAAGGAGTTCTTCAGTTAGGGTGTTTTTAGTTGGAGGCAGCAAGTAGAATCATGCATCCGATTTTAAGTAACCCACAAGTGAAATACTCCCAGCATCCTAACTGCTCCAACAAGCAAATTAGAAACCATTCACCTAACTAAGAAACCAAAAAGTAATCTATAAAAATATCACCATAGTTGAAGAGCTTTGGTAAATTTAAGAACAAATACAACAGGACACTGGCAAAAAATTACACGTTTTGCAATGCATATATCATATCATGTAGTTTCATTATCACGTACTGAAGCATGATGTATTTACGAAATTGACTATACGATACACTGATTCAGCAAAAATAATGAAAAAAGTGTTACTGCTACTAGAACTCTTTGTAACACAGAAAGTAAAAGGTAGCTAAGAGTCACACAAGGAAAAGGAGGAAAAAATTGTGTTGTAGACCTTTAAAAGAACAAACGGGAATCATTAAAATATAACGTACTTGGGATGCTTGGTTTGAGATCGACTGTCAGTTGAAGAGCAAAAAGGTGATTATCCTCATCTTTAGTGGCCAATATAGCTCTAGAGTCCCCCAAGTTGCCGATTATAAGATCCTGCCCCTGTAGAAATAGCAAGAAGAACATGTTAAAATAAAAAATATCAAGCGAAGCTTCACAACAAAGTAAAGTACAAAGTAAGAAATATCAAGTGAAGCTCCACAATAAAGTAAAGTAGAATCATTGTTGCTACGAAAAATACCTGCTTGATCAATGTGACTGCTGTGGTTCCACTGAACAGACAATCAATATTTTTATGTGACTTCAAATCCCTGTCCATTACATAAAATGCCCTCAAGAATGAAGTTCTCAATGCTGTGAAGATTTCTGGGTACCCTCCATTCTCTACAGCTCCAAGGGTAGCATCAGTATCTTCAACCACAGTTTGCACAGCATCTCCTTCAGTTGTCCCATTTGTGACAGTGTTATTTGACAACTCTTTGTATTCATCCCTGGCTATATTTGCACTCAACTTCACAGGGAGAAGATCTCTGACCATCTTGGAAACCAAATGGCCTTGTGGTCCATGGCCATCAAAAACACCACAAAAGATGGTACCATCTTTCGAACCAAAATTCTGCAAGCGGAATGCAAACACGTTAAAATCAACTATATAATGCCCAAAAGGACATCACTGAACAAGGAGAAAGAAGTGCACAATCCATACAGTTTCAGCCTACAAGCAGGTCAGAACCACGAAGCCTACGCGACTTATAGCTAAAGGAAAACTCTTGGTCATCAGATAACACGCGGTTCCAAGAACGCCAAAGTGCATCTGACGGTGCATGCCATGTATAAATGTGTTGTCAACTGTAGTCCACTAAACAGGGGAAATTATATTTGCTTATATCATATGGCTGAGCTCATAGTTTCGGAGAGTCACATTTGATGGATTTTGATTCACATACTAGTTAAAGATCCTTAAGCTTGATGTGGCCCAGGAGTCCCGGATCCTAAGCCATGCCGAGCAAGATCTTCCGGCAAGGCTCAAGAAAAGGGTGGTGAGCTTGGCAGTCCTTGAGCATTCAAGAAAGAAGCAATGTGCTCGAATTGCAAATCTGAGAGAGGGCAATGCCAATATCAAATACTTCCATAGGCGTATCAATACGAGAAGGAGAAAGAACCACATTCATCGGGTGAGTATAACAATGGTTGGGTCACGGAGCATGAGAAAAAAGAGGAATCATCCACGATCACTTCTCCCACATCATCGGAAAGGCGAGTGAGAGAAAGGACTTCAACTGGGAACAATTTCATTTTGAGGATTGTGATCTTAGTGCTATTGATAACCCCTTCACCACGGAGGAAGTGTGTCATGTCATTAGCCAAATGTCAAATGACAAGGCTCCCGGGCCGGACGGTTTTACAGGACACAATTAAAGTTGATGTCATGCGCGTGATCCACCTTTTTGGTAACCTCCATGTTGCTAACCTCCAATGGCTTAACTCTGCAAATGTTGTGCTCTTGCCTAAGAAAGATGGAGCAGGGGATTGGTGACTATAGACCAATTAGTCTAATTCATGCCATCACCAAGATGCTCGCGATTCGCCTTGGGCCTCACATGAATAGCCTTACCTCCAAGGCCCAAAGTGCTTTCATAAAAAAGAGAAGCATCCATGACAATTTTATGTATGCGTGTACAAAACTCCTGCCATTCTTTTCAAGCTTGACATCCACAAAGCCTTTGACTCGGTGCGTTGGGATTACATTCATGATCCTCTTCAACGGAGAGGCTTTCCAAGTAAATTTCGAGAATGAATTGCTGACTTGCTATGTACC
>NC_057798.1:414964834-415057887 GCF_018294505.1 Triticum aestivum
TCTTCTATTGCCTTGACCTTTTCTGGGTTAGCCTCGATCCCTCTGTGCGATACGAAGAAGCCCATCAGCTTGCCGGAGGGGACCAAGAATGCACACTTCTCGGGGTTAAGCCGAAGATCCACCATGCGCAGGGTGGTGAACGTCTCCTCCAGATCTTCTATCAGAGTCCTGGCCTCCCGAGACTTCACCACTATATCATCGACGTAGGCCTCCGTGTTTCTCCCGAGCTACGAACCCAGGGTGACGTGCATTAACCACTGGAACGTTGCTCCGGCGTTACGCAGCCCGAAGGGCATGCAGGTGTAGCAGTACACCCCGCATGGGGTGAGGAATGTCGTCTTCTCCACATCCTCCACAGCCATCTTGATCTGGTGGTAGCCGGGGAAGGCGTCCAGGAAGCACAACAGGTCGCACTCGGTGGTGGAGTCGACGATCTGGTCAATGCGAGGGAGCGGAAAGGGATCTTGAGGGCAGGCCTTGTTGAGGTTGGTGAAGTCGACACACATGCGCTTCTTCCCTCCTTTCTTGGGGATGATGACGGAGTTCGCCAGCCACTCTGGGTACCGCACCTCTCTGATGACCCCTGCGGCTTGTAGCTTATGGGTTTCTTGGATGATGAAGGCCTGCTTCTCGGTGGACTATCGGCTAGCATCCTGCTTCACTGGCCGCACATTTGGGCATACTCTCAGATGGTGCTGGTTTATCCCCCTCGGGACCCCGGCCAGGTGTTTGGGTTCCTAGGCGAATACGTCCTTGTTGGCTCGCAGAAAGTTGATTAATGCCTCCTCTTGATCCTGTGGGAGGCCAGCCCCTATGGTGAAGGTGGCGCTGGCCGTCCCATCCTCGCAGACCGGCACTTGCTTCGTCTCGGCTCGGTCCTGGGAGAACAACTGCTTCTTCTTGGCAAGCGCTGCCTCTGGGGCCTCCTGATCCTCCTTCTTGCCGGGTATCATGGTCGCGGTTTTCTTGAAGGCGAGCTTGAGGGCCTGTAGCGCGCCTTTGGGGTCTCCTGCCACCATGAGGACACTGTTGCTGCCCGACATCTTCATGAGGTTGTACGCGGGATGGGTCGCAGCCATAAACTGTGCCAAGGCTGGGTATCCCAAAATAGCGTTGTACGGTAGGTTGATCTTGGCGATGTCGAAGTCGACAAGGTCGGTGCGGTAGTTGTCGCGGGTCCCAAAGGTAACAGCGAGGTGGATCTGCCCCAGGGGCCTCGTGGAACCGTTTCCAACTCCAGAGAAGGGCTTGGAGGGGCGGAGCCGGCTGGGCGGTACATGGAGTAGGCCGAACGCCTCCAGGGAAAGCATGCTGAGGCCGGCTCCGCCATCGATGAGGGTCTTGGTGATCGCCACATGGCAGATGGTGGGGGTGCAGGGCATCGGGAGCGCGCCTGCTCCCGTCGTGGCGAAAGGGTGGTCTTCGGGGCCGAAGGCGAGGTCAGCTTGGGGCGCCGCCCGGCCCGGGGGAGCCCCCGAGCCTGCCTGAGTGTTGCCCGCCCGCCGGTAGAACTGTTTGACGTGGCGGTCGAAGGGTGGCGCCTGCGAGCCGCCCAGGAGAGCTACGACGACCGGGCGTGCCGGTGCCGCATAGTGGGCGAGGAAGAGGTCGCGCAGCTCCTCCCAGGAGGACACAGAAGATGCTGGCAGCTTGAGCAACCAAGCGCATGGTGCGCCTACGAGGGCCATGGCGAACCAGTTGGCTTTCACCTTGTCGTCTCCACCAGCTGCCCAAATTGCTTCCTCATATGCCTGAAGGAAGGAGGTTGGATCCACCGCGCCGTCGTAGCGTGGTGGCATCTCCAGTCGGAACTTGGGCGGCCAGTGCACTTGCCGCAGGTAGAGGGCGAAGCAGCGTAGCCCCGGCGCTTCGCGCGTCGACGAGGCCGACGGAGGAGCGCCCGCCATATGGGTTAGTGGCACGATCTGGAGGTCGAGGAAGAGGATTCCGACGCAGCCCTACCTGGCACGCCAAATGTCAGATTTCGGGATCCGGCAACCCGTGAGAGGTTCGAACACTGGGTGGCATGCAGAGATCTCAACCTGCCCAGCCTGCCTACTCGCGATCCTCCCTAGCCTAGCGCGTAGAGCTCACAGAGACACAAGGACACATAAATTTATACTGGTTCAGGCCACCATTTTGGTGTAACACCCAAATCTAGTGTGGTGTGGTGGATTGACTCGAGGGGCTATGGAACT
Organism: Triticum aestivum; assembly: GCF_018294505.1. Classification (NCBI taxonomy): domain Eukaryota; kingdom Viridiplantae; phylum Streptophyta; class Magnoliopsida; order Poales; family Poaceae; genus Triticum; species Triticum aestivum. Next base: position 414,967,033 of record NC_057798.1, read on the forward strand.
AGTACAAGGATGAACAAGACTCAGGAGGTGAGGTGTTCTTGAGCTATGTGGTGCTCTACTTGCTCTTGTTTCGGTCCCTTTTTATGGTGGTGGCTAAGTCCTATATATAGTGGCCTTGGTCCTCCTCCCAAATATGAGAGGGAAGGGATTCCACAACTACGGGATTTGAAAGGGGACAAGTAGTACAGTCTATCCTGACAAAAGTAGTCTTCGCTTGCGAAAAGCCTCTGGTCGTGACGCTGCAGTGGGCTCAGTGATGATCTCCGTCTTGCCGTCCTGGCGGTCTTGGTCTTGTTGCACCAGAATGGAAACCTTTGGCTGATTCCTCGGGACTCCGCGCCTGCGGCTTGCCTCCCTTGCACAGAAGAGGAAACCTGCGCTCTGCACCCGCCTGGCGCCCGCCTGGTCTTGGTCGTCATGGCTCACGTCAGCTGAGCCTCATGAGGTAGCTGGATAGATCTCTCCGCCCCTCAGGATCCCTCCTAAGGAGGCCAACTTCTTCGAGGTTCTTGGTGTTGTCCGCCTCGCGAGGCTTTGCCCCTCGTAAGGGTCTTGCTGTGTTGGTGTTGAAGCTGGGCCGTACCAGGCCGTCGATGGAGCCATGTGGTGGGCCGCAGGCAGGCAGGACTGGATACCCCCAAGTCCAGGACGCCGACAATGACATTCTTTGGGCCGTCCATGACGGAAGAAATCATGTTAGAAGCGAGGGCAAGGAAAATCTCGGGGAATTCCTGGTTACGGTGGGTGGTCGGGGACGAACAATGCACATAGGTTTGCGCGTTTCTCTCATACATGTACGCGCGTGTGTGCGAGGCATTGCGCTCTGACTGAACCTGAGCGAGGCATTGGGCTCTAACTGAACCCGAGCGATTGCACTAGCTACGTTATTGAACCCCGATTGATCCCTTGCTGTTAACCGAACCCGATCGAGGGATTCCTTTGCTACTGCTGCTAACTGAAGCCGATCGAACCTGCTGCCTCTTGATGAATAGTGACCGTGGGGGTTGGTTGAACGAGTCAAGATGTACGTGGTTGGGGTTGGATGAACAGTTCCCGGTGGGGGTTGGATGAATAGGACCCCGTGGTAGTAGTAGGCCGTTGCCGCTAGATGAACAGGATCTCGATCGAGGAGGCCGGTGGAGGGTGGATGAATAGGACCCCGTGGACGCTCCATGAACAGTAGCCAGTGGAGGCCTGGTTGAACAGTAGCCGGTGGAGGCTAGATGAATAGGACCCCATGGATGAACAGTAGCTGGTGGAGGCTGGAGGAAGTCGACGGTGGATGAATAGTAGCTGGTCGAGGCTGGAGGAAGTCGACGGTGGATGAACAGAAGCAGGTGGAGGCTAGAGCGAGGCAGTAGACGGTGGATGAACAGGACCCCGTTTTGACCGTTGGCGCTCCAACACAATTCCGTTTCCTCCATTTTGCGGTATGCCACATCCCTACCAATCAACACGACCCTGTTTTGACCGTACACGATCGAACACAAGTCTGTTTCCTCTGTTTTGCGGGACGCCAGACCCTTCCTGATGAACAAGACCCTATTTAGACCGTACGCGGTCAACAGAAGGCGTGTTTCCTCCATTTTGCGGTACGCCCGACCCTTCCCGATGAATAGGGCCCTGTTTCGACCGTACACAGTCGAACAGAAGGCACGTTTCCTCCGTACTGCGGTACGCCAGACCTTGTTTTGGCTGTTCCGTCCAAGCCAGTTGGCTCCCGATGAACACGACGTATTCCGTTGCCTCCCGATGAACACGACGCATTCCGTTGCCTCCCCATGATCACGACGCAGTTTCTCCGTTCTGACCCAACCGCTTGGCTTCCGAAGAACAGGACGCCGTTGCTGCCGTCCGTTGCCTCTCCATGTACACGAGCCCTGGTCGTACAAATGCGCGAGTAGGCGTTTGAGACCCCGCCTGTATGTACGTACGTGGCCGTATTTTTTGGCATCTGGTTATACGTACGTGTACACGGTTTTGACTGGACTGCCTGAACTGCTACGTCGGGGGCTCTACTACTACACGTGCCGCAGCTTGCTCAGCCATGGTTCATCATTGCAGGGAGACCGATCGACCAGTATGTACATACATGTTCGTGACCAGAATGACAATGTTACTACGCTTCGACCAGGTGGGTCCCGACTGTCAAGAAGGATAAGGAGGCACTTCCTTGCGTGCGAAGTTATAGATGGTGGGTCCCAGTGGTCAGGGGGAGAACCATTTTTTTGCCTGTAATATGGACACACTTCCTTGCGTGCAAAGATGTAGCTGATAGGTCCCAGCTGTTAGGGGGATGTTTTTCCACAAAATACAGAGTCCCTTCGGGTGGGTCCCCACTGTCAGGTAGAGGAATAATTATTTTACGGGTAATAAGGAGGCACTTCCTTGCTGCGGCCGTGGACCCAGCTATCAGCCTCTCCACGTACATGTTGGGGAATGTTGCAAAAAATAAAATTTTCCTACGGTTTTCACCAAGATCAGTCTATGAGTTCATCTAGCAACAAGAGGGAGGAGTGCATCTACATACCCTTGTAGATCGAGCGGAAGCGTTCAAGAGAACGGGGTTGAGGGAGTTGTACTCGTCGTGATCCAAATCACCGGAGATCCTAGCGCCGAACGGACGGCACCTCCGTGTTCAACACACGTACGGTTAGGGAGATGTCTCCTCCTTCTTGATCCAGCAAGGGGGAAGGAGAGGTTGATGAAGATCCAACAGCACGACGGCGTGGTGGTGGATGCAGCAGCGATCTCGGCAGGGCTTCGCCAAGCGTCTGCGAGAGGGAGAGGTGTAGCAAGGGGAGAGGGAGGCGCCAAGAGCATGGGTTCGGCTGCCCTCCCTCCCCCTCTTTATATAGGCCCCCTAGGGGGGGCGCCGTCCCTAGGATATGCAATCTCCTAGGGGGTGGCGGCCAAGGGGGTGGCTTGCCCCCCAAGGCAAGTGGAGGCGCCCCCACCCCTAGGGTTTCCAACCCTAGGCGCAGGGGGGCCAAGGGGGGGCGCACCAGCCCACCAGGGGCTGGTTCCCCTCCCACTTCAGCCCATGGGGCCCTCCAGGATAGGTGGCCCCACCCGGTGGGCCCCCGGGACCCTTCCGGTGGTCCCGGTACAATACCGGTAACCCCCGAAACTTTCCCGATGGCTGAAACTTCACTTCCTATATATAATTCTTTACCTCCGGACCATTTCGGAACTCCTCGTGACGTCCGGGATCTCATCCAGGACTCCGAACAACTTTCAGTTTACTAGATACTCATATCTCTACAACCCTAGCGTCACCGAACCTTAAGTGTGTAGACCCTACGGGTTCGGGAGACATGCAGACATGACCGAGACGCCTTTCCGGTCAATAACCAACAGCGGGATCTGGATACCCATGTTGGCTCCCACATGCTCCTCGATGATCTCATCGGATGAACCACGATGTCGAGGACTCAAGTAATCCCGTATACAATTCCCTTTGTCAATCGGTACGTTACATGTCCGAGATTCGATCGTCGGTATCCCAATACCTCGTTTAATCTCGTTACCGGCAAGTCACTTTACTCATACCATAATGCATGATCCCGTGACCAGACACTTGGTCACACTGAGCTCATTATGATGATGCATTACCGAGTGAGCCCAGAGATACCTCTCCATCATACGGAGTGACAAATCCCAGTCTCGATTCGTGCCAACCCAACAGACACTTTCAGAGATACCCATAGTGTACCTTTATAGTCACCCAGTTACGTTGTGACGTTTGGCACACCCAAAGCACTCCTATGGTATCCGGGAGTTGCACAATCTCATGGTCTAAGGAAATGATACTTGACATTTGGAAAAGCTCTAGCTAAACGAACTACACGATCTTTGAGCTATGCTTAGGATTGGGTATTGTCCATCACATCATTATCCTAATGATGTGATCCCGTTATCAATGACATCCAATGCCCATAGTCAGGAAACCATGACTATCTGTTGATCAACGAGCTAGTCAACTAGAGGCTCACTAGGGACACGTTGTGGTCTATGTATTCACACGTGTATTACGATTTCCGGATAACACAATTATAGCATGAATAATAGACTATTACCATGAACAAAGAAATATAATAATAACCATTTTATTATTGCCTCTAGGGCATATTTCCAATAGTACAGTCCTCTTTCGATGGGATTTGTTCTTTGACCACGTTGACCACGCCGCGCCGAGAGCACCAAGGCAGTGGACGACGGTGAGGCCTGGAAGGGGATGACGCAGAGCTGGGGAAGACGTGGCAGTGGATGCCCACGCAGAGAGGAGTACGAGGGTTGACTGTTTTGGCTGTGGTGTGAGGCTGCCGTCGCCGTAGAATAACACGGGTTGTGGGTGAGTAGACAGTAGAGGGATGGCCTGGCCAGCGGTGGGAGTAGGGTGGGGCGGTGAGGCCTGCGCGGTAGCACAGCCGACCACTGGAGGCAGGAGCAGGCTGTCTCATCAGCGCTGGTTTGGGCGGCTGGTGCAAGAAGAGCAGCGATTGAAGAAGCAGCAGGACCGTTTGATTAAAATCCAATGGTCACTGCTGCTAGAGTCATTTGTTGACTAAGTTGACAAAGCCCTGCGTGCACGTCAACTTAGTAGGCCCATAGGTCAGCCTCCGAACCGGTGCGCCCCAGATGTCAGTGGGAGGAATCATTTTTTCTTGTAATAAGGAGGCAGTTGCTTGCGTGTGGCCATGGACCATGGGGTCCCTACTGTTAGCCTCTCCACGTACATCCCTATTCCGATGGCTGTCGTTTGTTGAATGTTGAGCACGCCGCGCCTAGAGAACCAACGCGGTGGGCGACGGTGAGGCCTAGGAATGGAACGACCCGGAGCCAGCTAAGACACAACAGTGGATGCCCATGCTGAGGAGAGTATGATGGTTGACTGGTTTGACTGCGGCGTGAGGCTGCCGTCACCGAAGAATAACAGGAGGTGCGGGTGGGTAGAGGGATGGTCAGGCCAGCAAAGGGAGTAGGGGGGCGGTGAAGCCTGCGTGGCACCACAGCCGGCCACAAGAGGAGGGAGCAGGCAGTCCCGCCGACTTTGGTTTAGGCGGCTGGAGCAGGAAGATCAAATATTGAAGAAGCACGTCGGCCGTTGGATGGACATCTAACAGTCATTACTCCTAGAATCGTGTGTTGTCTGACAAAGCCTTGCGTAAACAAGTCAGCCTCTAAATCTGTGGCGTGTACAACCCATTTGCTATTATTTTTATAATTTACTACCCATTTGCTAATTCATATGGAATTTATTGCAGCCCATTTTCCATTTTTAGAATTGCTGCCCATTTTCTGGTCAGTGCCAGGGTTAAAAATTTGAACTAAAAAATGTGCGAAATTTTTAAAATTCGCATATTTTTGCTGGGGAACAAAATATTCTTAATCCAAAAATTAGTGGCCATACTAAAACAAATTTAAAAATAAAGTAGTACTATGACATGTTAAAATCCAATGAAATATAAAATATCAGTGAAGAACAAAAACAAAAAAGAAACTAATTGCCCGTTTGCAATAATTTTTTTGGAATTTGCAATCCCTTTTATATTACTTTTAAGAATACTGCCCATACTCTTTGGCCAGGACGGAATGCATCCCTCCTCATCTTGAAAGATTTGCAGCCCAGTAAGTCACAGAAAACAAATAGGCCTAGCTCGGGTATTCTTCAAAAAGAAATAGTGGGCTACCTATTTTCCCAAATAAAAAATTGTTGGGCTGGTCATGTTGTTAGACAGGCCAGAGAGACCGCACAACCCAGTTTATAGCCTGCTCCTCTAAACAAATCCTCAAAAAAAAAGTTGTGCAATTCTGTCGTTAATTGACTAAACGTTGACAATGATGTGGGTCCCAGATATCAGCAGGGTGGATTAGAGGTAAAAAAATGAGGGGTGCATCTGAGTAGTAAAAGAGGCTCTTGTTTGTGTTCGGGAGTGGACCTGGTGGGTCCATACTGTCATACTCAAAACTACAGTCATCTCCCGATTCACTATGTTGACAGGGCCGGACGGCGGCGCCGTGGCGAGCGCACCAAGACGGAGGATATTCAGAACCCCTGGGATAAAGTGGTGTCGCCAATGCGTTGGGCTGGGTTGGGCATTCTTATTAAAAAGTAATAATGGACCAGAACTATTTACGACGTTGACTACGATTTGCATAAGTCCGCTGGTTGTAGAAAGAAAATGGTGGGAGAAAAAAGGTTGGTCGCTATCTTTGCCTAAGAATAATATTGTCTGGATGTAACGACACTCTCATAGGAAATAATATCCTCCTGTTAAAATTTGATTTTTCAAATCGTGAATTTACAAAACTGGTACATGGGCATTTAGCTTTATTTATTTATTTATTTATTTATTTATTTATGTTTAGGGGACCATGAGCATGTACCTGGGCCGGATTCATGTGAGAGCCTCCCTTCCAGTTAATTATGGGCTCCTCTACTGGGCCTTCATCAGTGGGCTGCATGTTATCGACAAGTAGAAAATATGTTTCGTACCAAAAATAGTATGCGCTACGTACGGGTAAACCTGGGAATAGTTTGAGATCCAAACTAAAACCAGTCCAGTCTATAGGAATACACGCCGCACATCCAAACCAAACCAACCCAGATATTTTTAGCTAGAATCTAGACCAAACCGAACTATATATGCTCTTCATCCAACCCAGTCCAAACCGTTTCCAACTTTTGGATTGAACTCATAGGTTCAAACCGTGGACAAAGCCATATGAGAAGGCACGTCATGAATTAGATCAGACATGGCGAGGATGGCCTCCGGTCGGCCGCATCGGCTGTTCGATTCAAAGCACTTAAGCTAGGATCCTCCCGAGAGCAAACACGAACGAGTGCAAAGCTAGCCCAAGGAAGCTAGCACACAAGCAGGTTGATCGATTCTATAGCCACACTGCACGTCTTGCCGTGTATAGAATACATATGTACGTGAATCGTATTGCAGCGTGTGTGGGTAGCAGCAGCAAAGTTCGATGGCATCTCAGAAGTTTGGTAGAGGGGGAAGCGGCGGCTCAGACTAGTCAGTTGATTTGGTATCCAACCATAGTTTGCACTTATTTTGAACTACGAAATCTGGACCCAACCCAAACATATCCAGTCCATTCTTAGGCACAACCAAACCAAACCAAATTGGTTTCCATCTCAAACTAGTAGAGACCAAACCTATAGAAACCAAATCAAAAATCAATCCAAAAACTAAGTTTCAGTCCAAACTATTGCCAGGCTTACGTACAGGGCACTAAAGGATCGGACCGTGCAATGACTTCCAAAACATTGTGTTTTTCATTCTAACAACACATTTATTCAACCAACAGACAAAATATACTACTGATTGTACATTGAAAACAACAGCAACAACCAGGGCTGGGGGTGCAACAAAAGCAGTAAGCTGGCCAGAAGAGTAAAGACGCAACTCTCTCTTCCAAACCAAACATCAGCCATCATTACAAAATGGCTACCAAAAAAGAACAAGTGTATGCATCAAACTAAACAAAGATCCTACTGCACCAAGTATACGCATCTAACCATCTGGCTCATTAGACGTTACTATTTATTAAGCTGTGGAGATTGGCTGACGGCTTGAACCAGATGGGTGCTTGACGGGGAAACTCCAGCCAGTAGGTCGAAGTTTGATACTTGCGACCGTCTCTCCTACTTTGGGCTGCAGAGCATGGCGGCACATATCAGGGTATGGTGCATGGAGAGACGCATGGTATGCTGTGTACAAACAGTTTTTCCTGATGAACGAAATCGCGCTGCCATCATGATCCTTGCCATCAGTTATCTCCTGGTTAATCGGATAATTTAGTCTGAGAAATAGAGAGCGTGTACCAAGGCTACTTACCAACCTCCAGTCAAAAATTCCTAAAGGCCCAGAGAAGCCGAGATCCTGCTCAAAGATCTTGCAGTGACTGTGATTGTATTCTGCAAAACATCACGTCTGGTATGTGAGAACGGTCATCAATCATTCGCTGTCGTCTGATCGATCCAGGAACCACCTGCAACTGCCATGCCGCTTTTCTTTGAAAGGTTCTGGGATTAGGAAGGGTAGGGACACCAGGCGGCCTACAACATCATATCAAGTTGGAGTCAAATAAAAAAGGGCTCGTACTATAGTCAATCTTAAGAACAACATGTTATGAGCATGAATATTTTTCAGTAAATGTTGACAGTAATATAAGCAAGTCATCATGATATCATAGGAAAGCAACATATTGCTGTAAGAGTCGTTTGTAGCGATGACTGGAGTAGGGCAGCAATACGTCCAGCCATAGAAGGAGTCCAAAGCGTAAATGAAGCCCTTGTGTTCAATGGCATCAGAGAACCATGGAGGATGTATGATCCTGCGATGGACGTGTAGATTTATCCACTTACCGCAATGACCTGTCAGAGAGGCGAGACCGCGGTTGAAGAACGCAATTAGCCTGAAGTCTTTATAATTCGCAGATCTTGTGGGCACTTGGCAGATTACAACCCTAAGCAAATCAAACTTGGTACCATGTTGGCCACTATAAGATTCTGAGTATTCTGGGCCGCGGTGCCAAAGCAATGCAGTGTTAATCGAAGGAAGGGGGGGTCAATCGATGGGTGTAGACCTCCACGAGCATCCAGCTGCCGCGACCCTCGACAAGCACCATCCAAGACGTGTTCATGCCGACCCAGTACATACTATTAATGTAGTTGAGGATGACAGGGATCGGATCGCAGTCGAGGGGGTTGATTCTCGCCATCCTACGATCATTATGCTGCGTGACGTGCCATTTTTGAAGATCAGGCGGCATCAACAAGCAAGGAGCTAGCTTAAAAAGCTCCATCCCGAGGGCTCTGAGTAAACGGTACAGTGATGTTTGCTTGAACTACATCGGTATTTCCCTAAAGAGGAAGGGATGATGTAGCACAACAACGGTAGGTATTTCCCTCAGAGATGAGACTAGGGTTATCAAACTAGTAGGAGAACCACGCAACACCACGTAAACATCTCCTGCACACAAAGAACAAATACTTGCAACCCGACGTAAGAGAGGGGTTGTCAATCCCTCACGGGTAAAAAGATATATAAAATTGTAGTAGATTGGATAAATAGACCTCGCGGGAACAAGAGATAAAATAAATTACTAAAAATTGCAGCAAGGTATTTTTGTATTTTTGGATTAATAGATCTGAAAATAAAAGCAAATAAAAATAGATCGCGAAGGCAAATATATTAAAGAAGAGACCCGGGGGCAGTAGGTTTCACTAGTGGCTTCTCTCGAGAAAAATAGCAAATGGTGGAATAACAAATTACTGTTGGGCAATTGATAGAACTTCAAATACTCATGACGATATTCAGGCAATGATCATTATATAGGCATCACGTCCAAGATTAGTAGACTGACTCTTGCCTGCATCTACTACTATTACTCCACACATCGATCGCTATCCAGCATGCATCTAGTGTATTAAGTTCATGGAAAAACACAACAATGCAATAAGAACGATGACATGATGTAGACAAGATCTATTTATGTAGGGATAGACCCCATCTTGTTATCCTTAATAGCAACGATACATACGTGTCGGCTCCCCTTCTGTCACTGGGATCAAGCACCGTAAGATCGAAGCCATCACAAAGCACCTCTTCCCATTGCAATATAAATAGATCAAGTTGGCCAAACAAAACCCAAATATCAGAGAATAAATACGACGCTATAGGAATCATGCATATAAGAACAAAGAAGACTCATATAACTTTCATGGATAAAAACATAGATCTGAAATAAACTCAAAGTTCATTGGATCCCAACAAACACACCGCAAAAAGAGTTACATCATATGGATCTCCAAGATACCATTGTATTGAGAATCAAGAGAGAGAGATAGATAGATAGAGAGAGAGAGAGAGGAAGCCATCTAGCTACTAACTATAGACCCGTAGGTCTACAATGAACTACTCACGCATCATCGGAGAGGCACCAATGGACATGATGAACCCCTCTATGATGATGTTTAGAATGGATCTGGTGGTTGTGGAACTTGCGGCGGCTGGAATTGATTTTCGTCGACTGCCCTAGGGTTTCTAGAATATTGGGGGTATTTATAGAGTAAAGAAGCGGTGAAAGAGGCCACCGAGGTGGGAATAACCCACCTGGGCGCGCCTGGGGGCCCAGGTGCGCCCTGGTGGGTTGTGCCCCCCTCGGGGCACCCCTCTGGAACTTCTTTGGCCCATCATGTGTCTTCTGGTCCAGAAAAAATCCATAAAATGTTTCGCTGCATTTGCACTCCGTTTGGTACTGATTTCTTGCGATGTAAAAAACAAGCAAAAAACAACAACTGGCATTGGGAACTATTTCAATAGGTTAGTACCAAAAAAGGATATAAAATGATTATAAAATGACTGTAAAACATCCAAGAATGATACTATAATTGTGTGGAACAATCAAAAATTATAGATACGTTGGAGACGTATCGGCATCCCCAAGCTTAATTCCTGCTCGTCCTCGAGTAGGTAAATGATAAAAAACAGAAGTTTGGATGTGGAATGCCGCCTAACATGTTCATCACATATGCTTTTCTTTGTAGCATGGACATTTGGACTTTTATATGGGTCAAAGCAATAGTCTAGTTTTGACATGAAGACTTTAATACTCAAGCATATCAACAAGCAACCATGTCTTTCAAAATATCAACAGTAAAGCAAGTTATCCCTAGCCCATTATGCTCAATCATTGATCCATTCATGAAACACACTCGAATACTAGCTATACCCAATGCTCAAGTATGATCAGTGTGCCCCTTAGTTGGTGCTTTATAAGAGAAGATGGAGACTCAAGTAAATAAAAAATACATAAAGTAAAAGGAGGGCCCTTCACGGAGGGAAGTAGGGATTTGTAGAGGTGCCAGAGCTCAAAGCGAAAATTGAGAGATAAAAACATTTTGGGAGGCATACTTTTCCCACCAACGAAATCGACTTAGAGTTGCCAACACTTTCAATGATAGATATATCATCGGCGGTTCCCAAACAGAAAATAAAGTTTATTCCTTTTCCACCATACTTTCACTTTCCATGGCTAACCGTATCCACGGGTGCCCTCTATACCAACACCTCCCAAGGAATTATTATTTGACAACATAAAGTAAATTCATTTATCATTACAAGACTGGGCATCCCTAATATCTTTGTCGTACTCTCGTTCAATGACAAGTGAATAAACACTCATCGTGAGAATAACACATCTAGCATGGAAAACGTCGGCCACCCCTCACCGCCTCGCAAGCGGTACGAGCACACAAAAGAGAAATTTATTTTGAAAATTAGAGATAGCACATGCAAATTTTCTTAGAACGGCATGAAAATACTGCATATAGGTAGGTATAGTGGACTCATATGGCAAAACTGGTTTAATGGGTTTTGGGCACAAGTAGTGATCATACTTAGTGCAAATGAAGGCTAGCAAAAAGATTGAGAAGCGTCCAACCAAGAAACAAAAAAATTCATAAGCAAGCATTAAGCATAATAACATCGAATAATGCACCACAAGTAGGATGTAATTTGATTGCATAACTATTGACTTTCGTGCTTGCATAGGGAATCACAAACCTCAACACTGATATTCTTACTAAAGCATAATTATTCATCAACATGACTCACATATCATATCGTCATATCTCAAAACCATTACCAAAGAACCAAGTTTATTTTGTCCAGTGATCTTCATGAAAGTTTTTATTATATCCTCCTTGGATATCTATCACTTTCGGACTAATTTCATATGTTGCTTTTAATAAGCTCAAACAAATATAAGTGAAGAACATGAGCATAGTATTTCTTTCTCTCAAAATAATTTAAGTGAAGCAAGAGAGAATTTCTTAAAAAAATTACTAACTCCCAAATAAATCTAAGTGAAGCATGAGAGCATTTCTTCAAAAATAACAAAGCACACCGTGCTCAAAAAGATAATAGTGAAACACTAGAGCAATTCCATGTCTCTAAAAATTTAAGTGAAGCATAGGAGCAAGCATAACATAATTTTGGCTCTCTCAAAAAGGTGTGTCCAGCAAGGATTCAAGACTTAAAACACAAAGCAAAACAAACAAAGACTCATAATCATACAAGACGCTCCAAGCAAAACTCATAATATGTGATGAATAAAAATAGAGCTCCAAGTAAAATACCGATGCTTGTTAGAAGAAAGAGGGGATGCCACTCGGGGGCATCCCCAATCTTAGTTGCTTGCTACTTCTTGAATATTATCCTGGGGTGCCTCGGGAATCCCCAAGCTTAGCCTTTTGCTAATCCTTATTCCACCATCCATCATAATATCCCCAAAACTTGAAAAGTTCAATCACACAAAACTCAACAAAACCTTCGTGAGATCCGCTAGTATAAGAAAGCAAACCACTACTATAAGTACTGTTGCAAACCCATTCATATTTTATTTTTTCATTATATCTAATGTATTCAGACTTTTCTATGGCAAAATCTCTTTAAAGAAAACCATAAAATCATCAAAACAAGCACACAACGCAAAGAAAACAGAATCTGTCAAAAACAGAACAGTCTGTAACAATCTGGATACTTCGAATACTTATGTAACTCCAAAAATTCTGAAAAAATTAGGACAGCATGGATTTTTTATTAATCTCCTGAAAAAAGAATCAACTCAAAATCACTCTTCTTTTAAAAATGGGAATTATTTTTGTCAGCGCAAAAGTTTCTGTTTTTCACCAAGATCAAATCAACTCTCACCCAAATCATCCCAAAGGCTTTGCTTGGCACAAACACTAATTTAAACCACAAAAACACATCTAATCAGAGGCGTAATTAGTAATTTATTGAAAACAGCAAGAAGAACAAAAAGCAAAAAAGATACAAGTTGGGTTGCCTCCCAACAAGCGCTATCATTTTACGCCCCTAGCTAGGCTTGAGATTTCATTGATGCTCACACGAAAGATAACAATTGAAGCACAAACAGAGCATCATAAAACATGTGCCAAACACACTTAAGTCTAACATACTTCCTATGCATAGGAATTTTATAGGAAAACAAATTAGCAAGACAAGCAAGATCTAGCATATGCAAGGAAGGAGAAAGAAACAATGGCAATCTCAACATGAAGAGAGGTAACTTAGTGACATGAAGATTTCCACAACCATATTTACCTCTCTCATAATAATTACATGTAGGATCATAATCAAATTCAACAATATAACTTTCACATAAAATATTCTCTTCATGATCCACATGCATGCAAAGTTGACACTCTTCCAATATAATGGGATTAACATCAAATAAACTCATGACCTCTCCAAGCCCACTTTTATCAAAAAATTCATAAAATTGATCATTCTCCAAAGTAGTGGGATCATTATCACCTAAAGTTGACACTCTTCCAAACCCACTTTCAATATTATCACAAACACATTCATCAAGAGGCTTAAATAAATTTTCAAGATCATAAGAAGAATCACCCCAATCATGATCATTGCAATAAGTAGTGGATATACCATATTTAGCATCCCCAAGCTTGGGATTTTGCATCTTATTAGCACACTTGACATTAATAGAATTTATAATAACATCATTGTAATCATGATTTTTATTGAAAGAGGTATCATGAATCACTTTATCAATTTCTTCTTCCAACACTTCATCACAATCTACAGATTCATGAATTTCAAGCAAAACTTCACAGAGATACTCAAGTGCACTCAAATCACTAGCAACTGGTTCAACATAATTAGATCTCTTAAAATATTAGCTAGTGGATGAGGATCCATATCAATAGATTTTTAGCAAGCAAAGATGCAAGCAAATAGAAGAACATAGTCACACAAGCAAACAAGAGATCTGACAAGAAAAAGGCAAACGAAAAAGAGGGCGAATAAAACGACAATTTTTTGTGAAGTGGGGGAGAGGAAAACGAGAGACAGATGGAAAATAATGTAAATTTCAAGGAGATGAGATTTGTGATTAGGAACCTGGTTGATGTTGATGATGTCTCCCCGGCAACGGCGCCAGAAATTCTTCTTGATGTTTGCTTGAACTACGTCGGTATTTCCCCAAAGAGGAAGGGATGATGCATCACAACAATGGTAGGTATTTACCTTAGTGATGAGACCAAGGTTATCTAACCAGTAGGAGAACCATGCAACACCACGTAAATAGCTCCTGCACACAAAGGACAAATACTTGCAACCCGACGTAAGAGAGGGGTTGTCAATCCCTCATGGGTAAAAAGATAGATAAAATTGTAGTAGATTGGGTAAAAAGATCTCATGGGAATGCGATATAAAATAAATTACTAAAAATTGCAGCAAGGTATTTTTGTATTTTTGGATTAATAGATCTGAAAAAAAGCAAATAAAATAGATCGCGAAGGCAAATATATTAAAGAAGAGACCCGGGGGCCGTAGGTTTCACTAGTGGCTTCTCTCGAGAAAAATAGAAAACGATGGAATCACAAATTATTGTTGGGCAATTGATAGAACTTCAAATACTCATGACAATATACAAGCAATGATCATTATATAGGCATCACGTCCAAGATTAGTAGACCAACTCCTGCCTGCATCTACTACTATTACTCCACACATCGACCGCTATCTAGCATGCATCTAATGTATTAAGTTCATGGAAAACAGATTAATGCAATAAGAACGATGACATGATGTAGACATGATCTATTTATGTAGAAATAGACCCCATCTTGTTATCCTTAATAGCAATGATACATACGTGTCGGTTCCCCTTCTGTCACTGGGATCAAGCACTGTAAGATCGAACCCATCACAAAGCATATCTTCCAATTGCAAGATAAATAGATCAAGTTGGCCAAATAAAACCCAAATATCAGAGAAGAAATATGAGGCTATAAGCAATCATGCATATAAGAGATCAAACAAGACTCAAATAACTTTCATGGATAAAAATGTAGATCTGATCATAAACTCAAAGTTCATCGGATCCCAACAAACACAACGCAAAAAGAGTTACATCATATGGATCTCCAAGAGACCATGGTATTGAGAATCAAGAGAGAGAGAGAGAGAGAGAGAGAGAGAGAGAGAGAGGAAGCCATCTAGCTATTAACTACGGACCTGTAGGTCTACAATGAACTACTCACACATCATCGGAGAGGCACCAATGGACATGATGAATGCTACTTCTTGAGCTTGCGTTGGTTTTCCTTGAAGAGGAAAGGGTGATGCAGCAAAGTAGAGTAAGTATTTCTCTCAGTTTTTGAGAACCAAGGTATCAATCCAGTAGGAGGCTCCTAAAGAGTCCCACGCACCTACACAAACAAACAAGAACCTCGCAACCAACGCAATAAAGGGGTTGTCAATCCCTTCACAGCCACTTGCGAAAGTGAGATCTGATAGAGATAATATGATAAGATAAATATTTTTGGTATTTTTATGATATAGATTGGAAAAGTAAAGATGCAAATAAAAGTAGATGATAAACTTATATGATAAAAGAGACCCGGGGGCCATAGGTTTCACTAATGGCTTCTCTCAAGATAGCATAAGTATTACGGTGCGTGAACAAATTACTGTCGAGCAATTGATAGAAAAGCGCATAGTTATGAGATTATCTAGGCATGATCATGTATATAGGCATCACGTCCATGACAAGTAGATCGGAACGATTCTGCATCTACTACTATTACTCCACACATCGACCGACTCTTGCCTGCATCTAGAGTATTAAGTTCATGAAGAACAGAGTAACACATTAAGAAAGATGAGATGATGTAGAGGGATAAACTCATGCAATATGATATAAACCCCATCTTTTTATCCTCGATGGCAACAATACAATACGTGCCTTGCTGCCCCTGCTGTCACTGGGACCCAAAGCTAAGCACTTCTCCCATTGCAAGAAAGATCAATCTAGTAGGCCAAACCAAACTGATAATTCGAAGAGACTTGCAAAGATAACTTAATCACACATAAAAGAATTCAGAGGAGATTCAAATATTTCTCATAGATAAACTTGATCATAAACTCACAATTCATCGGATATCGACAAACACACCGCAAAAAGAGTTACATCAAATAGATCTCCAAGAAGATCAAGGAGAACTTGGTATTGAGAATCAAAGAGAGAGAAGAAGCCATCTAGCAAATAACTATGGACCCGAAGGTCTGTGGTAAACTACTCACAACTCATAGGAGAGGCCTTGGAGATGATGTAGAGGCCCTGCATGGTCGATTCCCCTTCTGACGGAGCGCTGGCGAAGGCTCCAAGATGGGATCTCATGGATACATAAGGTTGCGGCTGTGGAATTAGGTTTTCGTGGTCTGTTCTGATGGTTTCAGGTTACGTGTGTATATATAGGAGGAAGAAGTAGGTCGGTGGACTCTCGAGGGGCCCACGAGGGTGGGGGCGCGCCCACCCCCAGGGGGCGCGATGGGCACCCTCGTGGCCGCCTCGGTTGTTTCTTGACGTCCACTCCAAGTCTCCAGGTTTCTATTTGTTCCAAAAAGATCGCTCCCGAAGGTTTCGCCCCGTTTGGACTCCGTTTGATATTCCTTTTCTTCGAAACACTGAAATAGGCAAAAAAACAGCAATTCGGGCTTGGCCTCCGGTTAGTAGGTTAGTCCCAAAAATAATATAAAAGTGTAAAGTAAAGCCAATAAACATCCAAAACGGGTAATATAATAGCATGGAACAATCAAAAAATATAGATACGTTGGAGACGTATCAAGCATCCCCAAGCTTAATTCCTGCTCGTCCTCCAGTAGGTAAATGGTAAAAACAGAATTTTTGATGTGGAATGCTACCTAGCATAATTCTCAATGTATTTTTCTTTATTGTGACATGAATGTTCAGATCCAAATGATTCAAAATAAAAGTTCATATTGACATAAGAAATAGTAATACTTCAAGCATACTAACAAAGCAATCATGTCTTCTCAAAATAACATGGCTAAAGAATGTTATCCCTACAAAATCATATAGTATGGCTATGCTCTATCTTCATCACACAAAGTATTTAATCATGCACAACCCCGATGACAAGCCAAGCAATTGTTTCATACTTTAGTAATCTCAAACCTTTTCAACTTTCACGCACTACATGAGCGTGAGCCATGGACATAGCACTATATGTGGAATAGAATGGTGGTTGTGGAGAAGACAAAAAAAGAGAAGATAGTCTCACATCAACTAGGCATATCAACAGGCTATGGAGATGCCCATTAATAGATACCAATGTGAGTGAGTAGGGATTTCCATGCAACGGATGCACTAGAGCTATAAATGTATGAAAGCTCAACAAAAGAAACTAAGTGGGTGTGCATCCAACTTGCTTGCTCACGAAGACCTAGGGCATTTTGAGGAAGCCCATCATTGGAATATACAAGCCAAGTTCTATAATGAAAAATTCCCACTAGTATATGAAAGTGACAACATAGGAGACTCTCTATCATGAAGATCATGGTGCTACTTTGAAGCACAAGTGTGGTAAAAAGGATAGTAGCATTGTCCCTTCTCTCTTTTTCTCTCATTTTTTTATTTGGCCTTTCTCCTTTTTTTATTTGGCCTTTCTATTTTTTTAAATAAAGTCCGAAGTCTCATCCCGACTTGTGGGGGAATCATAGTCTCCATCATCTTTTCCTCACTTGGGACAATGCTCTAATAATGAAGTACATCACACTTTTATTTACTTACAACTCAAGATTACAACTCGATACTTAGAACAAAACATGACTCTATATGAATGCCTTCGGCGGTGTACCGGGATATGAAATGAATCAAGAGTGACATGTATGAAAAATTATGAAGGTGGCCTTGCCACAAATACTATGTCAACTACATGATCATGCAAAGAGCAATATGGCAATGATGATACGTGTCATAATAAACGGAACGATGGAAAGTTGCATGGCAATATATCTCGGAACGACTATGGAAATGCCATAATAGGTAGGTATGGTGGTTGTTTTGAGGAAGGTATATGGTGGGTGTATGGTACCGGCGAAAGTTGCGCGGCACAAGAGAGTGCATATAATCCATGGACTCAACATTAGTCATAAAGAACTCATATACTTATTGCAAAAATCTACAATCCTTTGAAAACAAATTACTACGCGCATATTCCTAGGGGGGTAGATTGGTAGGAAAAGGCAATCACTCATCCCCGACCGCCACTCATAAGGAAGACAATCAATAAATAAAATTGTGCTCCAACTTCATCACAAAGTGGTTCACCATACGTGCATTCTTCGGGAATCACAAACTTCAACACAAGTATTCTTTAAATTCACAATTACCCAACTAGCATGACTCTAATATCACCACCTCTATATCTCAAACAATTATCAAGTATCAAATTGATCATAGCATCCAATTCACTTTCTATGATAGTTTTTATTATACCCAACTTGGATGCCCATCATTCTAGGACCAATTTTACAACCATAGAAAATACCATGCTGTTCTATAAGACTCTCAGAATAATATAAGTGAAGCATGAGAGATCAACAATTTCTTCAAAATTAAGCCACCACCGTGCTCTAAAAGATATAAGTGAAGCACTAGAGCAAAACTATCTAGCTCAAAAGATACAAGTGAAGCACATAGAGTATTCTAATAAATTCTAAATCATGTGGGTTTGTACCAAAAGGTGTGTACAGAAAGGATGATTGTGGAAATCTAAAAAGCAAAGATTAATATCATACAAGACACTCCAAGCAAAACACATATCATGTGGCAAATAAAAATATAGCTCCAAGTAAAGTTACCGATAGACGAAGACGAAAGAGGGGATGCCTTCCGGGGCATCCCCGAGCTTAGGATTTTGGTTATCCTTGAATATCTTGGGGTGCCATGGTAATCCCCAAGCTTAGGCTCTTGCCACTCCTTATTCCATAGTCCATCAAATCTTTACCCAAAACTTGAAAACTTCACAACACAAAACTCAACAGGAAATCTCACAAGCTCCGTTAGTGCAAGAAAGGAAAAACCACCACATAAGGTACTGTAATGAACTTATTATTTATTTATATTGGTGTTAAACCTACTGTATTCCAACTTCTCTATGGTTCATACCCACCGATACTAGCCATAGATGCATCAAAATAAGCAAACAACACACGAAAAACAGAATCTGTCAAAAACAGAACAGTCTGTAGCAATCTGTAACTCTCAAATACTTCTGGAACTCTAAAAATCCTACCAAAATAGGAAGTCCTGAGCAATTTGTCTATTGATCTACATCAAAAATAATCAATGCAAAAAAACGTTTCTGTGAATTACTAAAATTATTTTCGTGCGAGCAAAGTTTTTGTTTTTTAGCAGAATCAAATTAACTATCACCGTAGGTTATCCTATAGGTTCTAATTGGCACAAACACTAATTAAAGCATGAAAACACATCTAAAAAGAAGATATATGAAATATTTATTACTAAACAGAAGCAAAAAGCAATAAACAAAAATAAAATTGGGTTGCCTCCCAACAAGCGCTATCGTTTAACGCCCCTAGCTAGGCATAAAAGCGAGGATAGATCTAAGTAGTGCCATCTTTGGCATTCAATTCATAAGTAGCTCGCATGATAGATTCATAAGGTAATTTAACTTTCTTTCTAGGGAAGTGTTCCATGCCTTTCCTTAATGGAAATTGGAATCTAATATTCCCTTCCTTCATATCAATAATTGCACCAATCGTTCTAAGGAAAGGTCTACCAAGAATAATAGGACATGAAAGATTGCAATCTATATCAAGAACGATAAAATCTATGGGCACATAATTCCTATTTGCAACAATAAGAACATCATTGATCCTTCCCGTAGGTTTCTTAACGGTGGAATCTGCAAGGTGCAAATTTAAAGAGCAATCATCAAATTCATGGAAACCTAGCACATCACATAAAGTTTTCAGAATCATGGAAACACTAGCACCCAAATCACATAAAGCATAGCACTCATGATCTTTAATTTTAATCTTTATAGTAGGTTCCCACTCATCATAAAGTTTTCTAGGTATAGAAACTTCCAAATTAAGTTTTTCCTCATAAGATTGCATCAAGGCATCAACAATATGTTTGGTAAAAGCTTTATTTTGACTATAAGCATGAGGAGAATTCAACACGGATTGCAACAAGGAAATACTATCTATTAAAGAACAATTATCATAATCAAATTCCTTGAAATCCAAGATAGTGGGTTCAATGCTATTTAAAGTCTTGACCTCTCCAATCCCACTTTTACCAAATTTAGCATCAAGATCTAAAAACTCCAAATCATTGGGATGCCTTTTAACTAAAGTTGACTCATCTCCAGTCCCGTCATTATCAAGATTCATATTGCAAAACAAAGATTTAATAGGGGGCACATCAATAACTTTTACATCTTCATCATTATTTTCATGGAAACTAGAAAAACACGCTTTTACAAAGCAATCTTTCTTAGCACGCAATCTAGCGGTTCTTTATTTGCACTCATCAATGGAAATTCTCATGGCTTTGAGAGACTCATTGATATCTTGCTTAGGAGAAGTAGATATAAGTTTCAAAGAATCAATATTAAGCAAAAGCCTATCAACGTTCCTAGCCAAATCATCAACTTTAAGCAATTTTCTTCAAGCAAAGCATTAAAATTCTTTTGAGAGATCATAAATTCTTTAACACTATTCTCAAAATCAGAGGGCATCTTATTAAAATTTCCATAAGATTTGTTGTAGGAATTACCATAATTATTAGAGGAATTACTTGGGAACGGTCTAGGATTAAAGTTTCCTCTACAAGCATTGTTACCAAAATTATTCCTACCAACAAAATTCACATCCATAGATTCATTATGATTTTCAATCAAAGTAGACAAAGGCATATCATTAGGATCAATAGGAGCACTCTTAGTAGCAAACAACTTCATAAGTTCATCCATCTTTCCACTCAAAACATTAATTTCTTCTATAACATGCACTTTTTTACTAGTAGATCTTTCGGTGTGCCATTGAGAATAATTAGCCATAATGTTATCAAGGAGTTTAGTAGCTTCTCCTAAGGTGATTTCCATAAAAGTTCCTCCCGTGGCCGAATCTAAAAGATTTCTAGAAGCAAAATTCAATCCGACATAAAAAATTTGTATGATGATCCATAAGTTCAAACCATGAGTAGGGCAATTGCGAATCATTAATTTCATTCTTTCCCAAGATTGGGCAACATGCTCATGATCAAGTTGTTTAAAATTCATAATATCGTTCCTAAGAGAGATGATCTTAGCGGGAGGAAAATACTTAGAGATAAAAGTATCTTTGCACTTATTCCATGAATCAATACTATTCTTAGGCAAAGACTAAAACCAAGTTTTAGCACAATCTCTAAGTGAAAACGGAAATAACTTCAACTTAACAATATCATTATCTGTATCTTTGTTCTTTTGCATATCACACAAGTCAACAAAGTTGTTTAGATGAGTAGCGGCATCTTCACTAGGAAGGCCGGAGAATTGATCTTTCATAACAAGATTCAACAAAGCAGCATTGATTTCACAAGACTCAACATCATTAAGAGGAGCAATCGGAGTGCTAAGGAAATCATTATTATTGGTATTGGAAAAGTCACACAATTTGGTATTATCTTGCGACATCGCGATAAGCAATCCAACACACAAGCAAACAAAAAGGCAAGCGAAAGAGAGAGGAGATTGGGAAAGAGAGGGCGAATAAAACGGCAAGGGTGAAGTGGGGGAGAGGAAAATAAGAGGCAAATGGCAAATAATGTAATACGAGGGAGATGAGTTTGTGATGGGTACTTGGTATGTCTTGACTTGAGCGAAGACCTCCCCGGCAACGGCGCCAGAAATCCTTTTTGCTATGTCTTGAGCTTGCGTTGGTTTTCCTTGAAGAGGGAAGGGTGATGCAGCAAAGTAGCGTAAGTATTTCCCTCAGTTTTTGAGAACCAAGATATCAATCCAGTAGGAGGCTCCTCAAAAGTCCCACGCACCTACACAAACAAACAAGAACCTCGCAACCAACACAATAAAGGGGTTGTCAATCCCTTCACGGCCACTTGCAAAAGTGAGAACTGATAGAGATAATATGATAAGATAAATATTTTTGGTATTTTTATGATATAGATTGGAAAAGTAAAGATGCAAATAAAAGTACATGATAAACTTATATGATAAAAGATAGACCTGGCGCCATACGTTTCACTAGTGGCCTCACTCAAGATAGCATAAGTATTACGGTGGGTGAACAAATTACTGTCGAGCAATTGATAGAAAAGCGCATAGTTATGAGATTATCTAGGCATGATCATGTATATAGGCATCATTGCTATGTCTTGAGCTTGCGTTGGTTTTCCTTGAAGAGGAAAGGGTGATGCAGCAATAGTAGCGTAAGTATTTCCCTCAGTTTTTGAGAACCAAGGTATCAATCTAGTAGGAGGCTCCTCAAAAGTGCCACGCACCTACAAAAACAAACAAAGAACTCGCAACCAACGCAATAAAGGGGTTGTCAATCCCTTCACGGCCACTTGCGAAAGTGAGATCTGATAGAGATAGTATGATAAGATAAATATATTTTTGGTATTTTATAATATAGATTGGAAAAGTAAAGATGCAAATAAAAGTAGATTGAAAGCTTATATGATAAAAGATAGACCCGAGGGCCATAGGTTTCACTAGTGGCTTCTCTCAAGATAGCATAAGTATTACGGTGGGTGAACAAATTACTGTCGAGCAATTGATAGAAAAGCGAATAGTTATGAGATTATCTAGGCATGATCATGTATATAGACATCACGTCCACGACAAGTAGACCGGCTCCTGCCTGCATCTACTACTATTACTCCACACATCGACCACTATCCAGCATGCATCTAGAGTATTAAGTTCATAAGAACAAAGTAACGCATTAAGAAAGATGACATGATGTAGAGGGATAAACTCATGCAATATGATATAAACCCCACCTTTTTATCCTCGACGGCAGCAATACAATACGTGCCTTGCAACCCCTATTGTCATTGGGTAAGGACACCGCAAGATTGAACCCAAAGCTAAGCACTTCTCCCATGGCAACAAAGATCAATCTAGTAGGCCAAACCAAACTGATAATTCGAAGAGACTTGCAAAGATAACTCAATCATACATAAAAGAATTTAGAGGAGATTTAAATATTTCTCATAGATAAACTTGATCATAAACCCACAATTCATCGGATCTCGACAAACACACTGCAAAAAGAGTTACATCGAATAGATATCCACAAGAGAGGGGGAGAACATGGTATTGAGATCCAAAAAGAGAGAAGAAGCCATCTAGCTAATAACTATGGACCCTAAGGTCTGTGGTAAACTACTCACAACTCATCGGAGGGGCTATGGTGTTGATGTAGAAGCCCTCCGTGGTCGATTCCCCCTCCGACGGAGCGCTGGCGAAGGCTCCAAGATGGGATCTTGCGGATACAGAAGGTTATGGCGGTGGAAATTGTTTTTCGTTGGCTCCCTGGATGTTTTAGGGGTACGTGGGTATATATAGGAGGAAGAAGTACGTCGGTGGCCGCCCGAGGGGCCCATGAGACAGGGGGCACCCTGTAGGGGTGGGCGCGCCCTCCACCCTCGTGGCTGCCTCAGCTGCTTCTTGGCTTGCACTCCAAGTCCTCTAGATCACGTTCGTTCCAAAAATCATGCTCCCGAAGGTTTCATTCCGTTTGGACTCCGTTTGATATTCCTTTTCTTCGAAATACTGAAATAGGCAAAAAAACAGCAATACGGGCTGGACCTCCGGTTAGTAGGTTAGTCCCAAAAATGATATAAATGTGTAAAATAAAGCCCATAAACATCCAAAAGGGGTAATATAATAGCATGGAACAATAAAAAATTATAGATACGTTGGAGACGTATCAATCATGTCCGTGACAAGTAGATCAAAATGATTCTGCATCTACTACTATTACTCCACACATCGACCGACTCCTGCCTGCATCTAGAGTATTAAGTTCATGAAGAACAGAGTAATGCATTAAGAAAGATGACATGATGTAGAGGGATAAACTCATGCAATATGATATAAACCCCATATTTTTATCCTCGATGGCAACAATACAATACGTGCCTTGCTGCCCCTGCTGTCACTGGGAAAGGACACCGCAAGATTGAACCCAAAGCTAAGAACTTCTCCCATTGCAAGAAAGATCAATCTAGTAGGCGAAACCAAACTGATAATTCGAAGAGACTTGCAAAGATAACTTAATCACACATAAAAGAATTCAGAGGAGATTCAAATATTTCTCATAGATAAACTTGATCGTAAACCCACAATTCATTGGATCTCGACAAACACAC
The DNA here is from genome assembly GCF_018294505.1 of Triticum aestivum. Lineage (NCBI taxonomy): Eukaryota > Viridiplantae > Streptophyta > Magnoliopsida > Poales > Poaceae > Triticum > Triticum aestivum. The sequence goes on from NC_057798.1 coordinate 414,991,321, forward strand.
CGCAAAAAGAGTTACATTGAATAGATCTCCAAGAAGATCGAGGAGAACTTGGTATTGAGAATCAAAGAGAGAGAAGAAGCCATCTAGCTAATAACTACGGACCCGAAGGTCTGTGGTAAACTACTCACAACTCATAGGAGAGGCCTTGGAGATGATGTAGAGGCCCTCCATGCTCGATTCCCCATCCAGCGGAGCACCGACGAAGGCTCCAAGATGGGATATCGCGGATACAGAAGGTTGCGGCGGTGGAATTAGGTTTTCGTGGTCCGTTCTGATGGTTTCAGGGTACGGGTGTATATATAGGAGGAAGAAGTAGGTCGGTGAATGCTCAAGGGGCCCACGAGGGTGGGGAGCGTGCCCACCCCCGGGGACGCGTCGGGCACCCTCGTGGCCGCCTCGGTTGTTTCTTGACGTCCACTCCAAGTCTCTAGGTTTGCATTTGTTCCAAAAAGATCGCTCCCGAAGGTTTCATCCCGTTTGGACTCCGTTTGATATTCCTTTTCTTCGAAACACTGAAATAGGCAAAAAAATAGCAATTCAGGCTGGGCCTCCGGTTAGTAGGTTAGTCCCCAAAATGATATAAAAGTGCAAAGTAAAGCCCATAAACATCCAAAAGAGTAATATAATAGCATGGAACAATCTAAAATTATAGATACATTGGAGACATATCAATGAACCCCCTCTGTGATGGTGTTTAGATTGGATTTGGTGGTTCTGGAACTTGCGGTGGCTGGAATTGATTTTCATCGACTCCCCTTGGGTTTCTGGAATATTGGGGTATTTAAAGAGCAAAGAGGCAGTGCGGGAGGCCACCGAGGTGGGTATAACTCACCTGGGCGCGCCCTAGTGGGTTGTGCCCCCCTCGGGGCACCCCTCTAGTACTTATTCGGCCCATCTTGTGTCTTCTGGTCCAAAAAAATCCACAAAAGGTTTTGCTGCGTTTGGACTCCGTTTGGTATTGGTTTCCTGCGATGTAAAAAACAAGCAGAAAACAACAACTGGCACTGTATGTCAATAGATTAGTACAAAAAATTATTTAAAATGATTATAAAATGACTGTAAAACACCCAAGAATGATAATATAATAGCATGGAACAATCAAAAATTATAGATACGTTGGAGACGTATCATACAACCCCGACGAGCACGCGGTGAGTGCCATGGTACTGAGATTGTCCACACACGAACACTGATCTTGAGTACCTTTGTGGGGAGCAAATTCCAGCCACTCTTTCGGTGGATGCTACTCGGTTCTGCCATTGTTAGTGCTTGGGTTTCAGAAGAGGGGGGGTGATGTCTACTATGCAACTTTATTCTTATAGACACATGCTGGGCCTCCAAGCGCAGAGTTTTTGTAGGACAGTAGCAATTTTCCCTCAAGTGGATGACCTAAGGTTTATCAATCCGTGGGAGGCGTCGGATGAAGATATTCTCTCTCAAGCAACCCTGCAAGCAAATACAAGAAATCTCTTGTGTCCCCAACACACCCAATACAATAGCAAATTGTATAGGTGCACTAGTTCGGTGAAGAGATGGTGATAAAAGTGTAGTATGGATAGTACTTATGAGTTTTATTAGTGCGAACAATAAAAAACAGCAAGGTGGTAAATGATAAAACGGAGCACAAACAGTATTGCAATAATGGAAAATGAGGACTAGGGTGCATACTTTCACTAGTGCAATCTCTCAACAATGCTAACATAGTTGGATCATATGATTATCCCTCAAAGTGCAATAAAGAATCACACCCGAGTTCCTATTAGCGGAGAACAAAAGATAGAAATTGTTTGTAGGGTACGAAACCACCTCAAAGCTATTCTTTCTGACCAATCTATCCGCGCGCGAGAGAGAGATTAAACACATAGCTACTGGTACAAACCCTCAGCCCCGAGGGTGGACTACTCCCTCCTCATCGTGGTGGCCACCGGGATGATGAAGATGGCCACTGGAGATGATTCCCCCCTCCGGCAAGGTTCCGAAATGGGGTCCCGATTGGTTTTCGGTGGCTACAGAGCCTTGCGGCGGTGGAACTTCTGATCTCGGGTCTCCCTGAGGGTTTTCGGAATATTTGGGAATTTATATGGCGAAGAAGGGTTACGGGAGGCCACCAAGGTGGGCACAACCCACCAGGGCATGCCTGGGGGGCCAGGCGCGCCCTGGTGGGTTGTGCCTCCCTCGGGGCACCCCCCAGGTGTTGCTCTGGCCCAATGGTTCTCTTCTGGTCCATAAAAAACCCACAAAAAGTTTCGCGGTGTTTGGAGGACTTTCATTTCTGCACAAAAAACAACACCACGGTAGTTCTGCTGAAAACAGCGTCAGTCCGGGTTAGTTCCATGCAAATCATACCAAAACCATATAAAATTATTGTAAACATGGCATGAATACTTCATAAATTATAGATACGTTGGAGACGTGTCAGGGGGAGCGCCTTAGCGGGGATGGAAGATCGGACGATTATTTGCGGATGAAGATGGAGAAGTGAATATGTGCTGCGGGAAGTGGGCAGGTGATGATGACAACATCACGCCGCTTAACTTACGAGACACATCCCAACAGCGTAGGGTCATATCGATGCCAAACAACGTGCTTGAGTGATCACAGTACTAGTACTCCCTACAGTACCTACTACTATGCCCTAGTTTGCATATAATGGAGTAGGACTCTGCTCTATTTCTAGCACCGGAGGAGTAGTATATTCTAAAATAGTTACAAACTTCAATGCCTGAGTGTGGAATGACTACGAATCGGCATTGGTGCTAACTCCAACCCCCATCAAATGTTTGTTGGGAGACATGGCAGTTGCAAACGCCCGCGACGCAGTTACTAGACGTGTATAAGGGTGGCGATTTTGTCAAATACTATGGCTTAAAAACAGGCTACCATCGAATGGAAATCTGACAGTTACGTGGGATTCACTAGGATTGAGCTCGTGGCAAACAATCACCAGATATCATTACTAAAAAAAGTTTAAAACACCCGGGGCTATAACTTGCAGCGGCTGAGCACTAACAATGATACTAACATAGTTGTAAAATGGTCAATGAACATGTCTACGTGTTGTTTGGAATTATATGAAAACTACAAGATGCCCGTGTATTGCACGGAACATTGATGTCGCTCGAAGCTATGTCGGTATTTCCCCAAAGAGGAAGGGATGATGCAGCACAGCGGTGGTAGGTATTTCCCTCAGATACGAAACCAAGGTTATTGAACCAATAGGATAACCAAGCAACACAACGTAAAGAGCCCCTGCACACAAATAACAACACCTCACAACTCGACATGTTAAAGGGGTTGTCAATCCCTTTCGGGGTACGGCGCCTCAAGATAGGCAAAGGACGTGAGGTAAATTTGTAGATGGGATAAATAGATCGCAGAACAAATAAATTGTAGCAAGGTATTTTTGTATTTTTTGGTTCAATAGATCTGAAAATAAACGCGAGGAAAAAGTAGATCACAAGGCAAATATATGAGAAAGAAGACCCCGGGCCGTAGGTTTCACTAGTGGCTTCTCTCGAGAAAGATAGCAAACAGTGGGTGAACAAATTACTGTTGGGCAATTGATAGAACTTCAAATAATCATGAAAATATCTAGGCAATGATCATTACATAGGCATCACGTCCAAGATTAGTAGATCGACTCCTGCCTGCATCTACTACTATTACTCCACACATCGACCGCTATCCAGCATGCATCTAGTGTATTAAGTTCATGGAAAAAATGGAGTAATGCAATAGGAATGATGACATGATGTAGACAAATCCATTTATCTATTACGATAGATATGGATCCCATATTTTTATCCTTAGTAGAAACGATACATATGCGTCGGTTCCCTTTCTGTCACAGGGATCAAGCACCGTAAGATCGAACCCACTACCGGGCACCTCTTCCCATTGCAAGATAAATAGATCAAGTCGGCCAAACAAAACCCAAATATCGGAGAAGAAATACAAGGCTATAAGAGAGCACACATATAAGAGATCAAAGAACTCAAATAACTTTCATGGATATAAGAAGATATAATTGATCATAAACTCGAAGTTCATCAGATCCCAACAAACACACCGCCAAAAGACTTAGATCATATGGATCTCCAAGAGACCGTTGTATTGATAATCAAGAGAGAGAGAGAGAGAGAGAGAGAGAGAGAGAGAGAGAGAGAGAGAGAGGAAGCCATCTAGCTACTAACTATGGTGTCCAATGTAACCTTCCAATATATCAATCTTTACCTGTCGACCATTTCAAGACTCCTCGTCATGTCTGTGATCTCATCCAGGACTCTGAACAAACTTCAGTCACCAAAACACATAACTCATAATACAAATCATCATCGAACGTTAAAGCGTGCGGACCCTATGGGTTCGAGAACTATGTAGACATGACCGAGACACATCTCTGGTCAATAACCAATAGCGGAACCTAGATGCTCATATTGGCTCCTTCATATTCTACGAAGATGTTTATAGGTCAAACCGCACAACAACATACGTTGTTCCCTTTGTCATCAGTATGTTACTTGCCCGAGATTCAATCGTGGTATCGTAATACCTAGTTAAATCTCGTTTCCGACAAGTCTCTTTACTCGTTCCGTAATGCTTCATCCCACAACTAACTCATTAGTCACATTGATTGCAAGGCTTATAGTGATGAGCATTACTGAGAGGGCCCAGAGATACCTCTCCGATACACGGAGTGAGAAATCCTAATCTTGATCTATGCCAACCTAAAAACACCTTCGGAGACAACTGTAGAGCATCTTTATAATAACCCAGTTATGTTGTGACATTTGATAGCACACAAGGTGTTCCTCCGCTATTCGGGAGTTACATGATCTCCTAGTTAGAGGAACATGTATAAGTCATGAAGAAAGCAATAGCAATAAAACTTAACGATCATTATGCTAAGCTAACGGATGGGTCTTGTCCATCACATCATTCTCAAATGATGTGATCCCGTTCATCAAATGACAACACATGTCTATGATCAGGAAACATAACCATCTTTGATTAACGAGCTAGTCAAGTAGAGGCATACTAGGGACACTTTGTTTTGTCTATGTATTCACAAATGTACTAAGTTTCTGGTTAATACAATTCTAGCATGAATAATAAACATTTATCATGATATAAGGAAATATAAAATAACAACTTTATTGTTGCCTCTAGGGCATATTTTCTTCAGATGGGAGGCACACCATCATCACCAACTCGGTTTTTTATAAGAGTAGAGACTAGGGAGTACTAGTAAGGACACCATCTACTGCTTTGTGTGCTACTCCTGCGCTCCATTCGACGGGCGCAACGTCCCCTACAGCAACTCCCTCCTGCGCTCCATTTGGCGGGCGCAACGTCCCCTACAACCACTCTCATTTCATAGATGGCTTGGTCGATGCCTGCAAGGTGCCCTACGTCTACAAGAGTTTCGCCTGCGAGAGGTACGTCGACCAGCACTCGCTGGCGGAGCACAGTTCCAGATGCATGCACGCGCCCTGCTACTGGCCAACGAGGCCGATGTATGGGTGCATGCTCACTGTTACTGCCCCTCTGAGGTACGAGGGCGCCCACACCGCCTCCATCACGCTGACTGAGACTGTGCCGAGCTGCTCCATTCCTGGCAATGTGGACATGGAAGACGCCTGGTATGATTTTCACCCCAAGATGGCGACGGGGACTCCAAGGAGGTTCACCTGGTCATATGCATTACCAAGTCAAATGTTCATCATTTGTCTTTTCTCAATGTATTCCGCTGTCTAAGCATGTGGAGACTTCTTATTTATATAGTATAGAACCTTCCATGCATGATCTTGATCTATTAGAGTATCGCTCTTGAATAAAAGTTTATCCATTTATTTAGTCTAGAACCATCCATGTATGCTTTTGCTCAATTAGAGTTCTCACTTGCCATATATGAGATCAATTGAGAATTTTTACTACAGTAAAGGTGAAAGACTTATGATGAACCATTTCTTACATCCCCTCTGCCTCCTTCCAAGTCATCCTGATTTAATCCCTCCGTCTAGGTGTATACGAGCATGGTTAATACTTAATAGTATAGCCAACTGTTGACTATAATAAAGTGTCATGTCATCTATAGCCAACTTATAGCCAACATGTATAACAATTAGCTATAAGTATGTGCTACTTTATTAATACATGGCCCACTTTCCACTCTCACATAGTGCGTGGGAGCACGTGTTGCAGCCGGCTCTTGTATGAGAGCCCGCTTACATTCTCTCTCCTATCCTCTCTCCTCCAACTAAGCATTAGAAATATTACTTTACTTCTTACAACCTGTTGACTGTACCTTATTGTACTCACTCTAAGTCACCTTACGAAAACCAAATAATCCCAAAACACTTAGCCGCGGTGCATTAACTCCCACCTTGTTTCTTGTTTCTTGACATATCAACCAATAAGAGATGTGGGGCCTGCATGTTTTCAATGACTCAAGACTACCAAACACGACAGTGGTTAGTTCATTGCATGCATTGCTATTAATTAACAAATAAACATTTGGTTCTCTCATTTTCCCCTCATTCTTGGTCATGGTGCACTACTTAAGATGACTTATTCACCTAGACGTAAGGAGTACATTCATGGTGGTTCAGAAAAATAAACAAAATCGATACTCAAAGTTTAATTCTTAAAGATCATTTCTTGCAAAGCACGATAAGTGTTATTTCTTCACAAGTTTTGGATGTAGGTTGAACAGTTGAACATTTTCGTTTGCAAAAGATACTTTTTATCTATCTCCCAGATGTTTGTGAGCTCTAGACAAAAAATAATATCCGAAGAAACCTATATACTCGTTACACATGAGATGACCCCCACATACTTTGTCAAAATAAACAACTCCCCGATCAATGCATTTCACTGTCTCGTACAACGCACGGGTACCTTACTAAATATAGTACGACCATAAATTTAACTAACATTATATATAGTGCGATAAATGCTCATGCATGTCACCAAAAATTATATCATTGAAAACTATGTTCAAATAAGAATCCAATGACCGAGGGACTAATATTTTGTTAGTTAAATCTTCAGTCAAATTCAATGGGGGACTAATAAACCACGACCGAGGTAGTAGTAGTGTAGAGGGCGACACTGCACGGGAGTCTCACCCCGCTTGTGGCACGGCAGTAAAACTATCATATCACAAAACCCCACCACTCCTAGTAATAAGTGGCCTAGTAAAATAAATGGACAAGCAACCATCACATCCCTCGATCTTTTTTGCATATCATATCTCTACATTTACTTTGTCCGGTTCATCTCGCACACTCAATCCCTTGCTACTACTCCTAGTATCCCTAGCTACTACTCCTAGTTCTAGTTCTTTTGGTGGCTTAAACAATAAGCCGTCTCTTCCCCAACTTTTCGCATAAGACTAGTCATAGTGGAGAGTAACATAAGGCGCCTCACTCATTCATTTGGGCTTCTAAACTACTACCTCTGTCCTGGTTTATTAGTCACCATTGTAATTTGTGCTAAATTTTGACCAAAGATTTAACTGATAAAATGTTAGTGCATGTCAACGAAAGTTATATAATTTTTGGTGGCATACATAAACATTTCATTAGTTAAATTTGTGGTCAAACTAGATTACAACGGGGACCCATAAACCAGGACGGAGGTAGTAGTTACGAGATTACTAATCTAGAAGCCTAAAATAACTGCCCCCTGGTACTCCTAATAATAGTACTCAAGTTGGAATTCCAATTGCATGGCATAACTTGTTAGGCAAAAAAATTGATACAGGGTGTACACAGCAGTTTGGGAATTTGCATTTGCACGTACATAAGTAATAGTAGTAGCATAGCCTTCAAGCATACATAGAGAGAGACGTGTAGTGCGATATATAGTTAAGTTTGTGTTATATGCACGTACCTACAAAATGCATACGGATACACAAGGTTTCCAAACTTTTCCTTTTACATACTTAATTAAGGACGCTAATAATTCCCGAATGGGATTTATCATTTGCGTCCCAAAACTAGTGAGATCGCCTTACGAAACTAAATTATTCCTAATAAAATCCACATCGCTCGCATGAACGCTTGCGGCGCGCCTCAAGTGCCTTGGTGTGCGGCCGTTTCCCAGCGCACCGACACAATGCCTCTTCCTCAGCCTCACAACTCGCGAGGTGCTGATTGGCAGCTTGCTGATGGGCAAGCGCGATCTCACCGATGTGGTGATCCGGCGCCAACAGGTACTCCTTCTTGCTGGAAGCATGCACCCGGTCCACGTACCGCCAAGCGTAGATGAGGTGCTTGGGCCCGACTGTAGTCGGGGCTTTGGCACGGGCGTCCTTCGACACCCTCACGGCCCTTGCACGAGCCTTCTGCCAAAGTGTCAATTGTCTGAGTCTCTCAGAAGCGACATAGGCCTGCCAGGCAGCATGCCTCATGCCGCGGTTCTCTTCCTCGGCCTTCCTCTCCGCCTCTATTTTGGCGCGCTTTGCCGGAGGCAAAGCCTCTCACAAGGCAACCTCCGTTTCTTTCCAAAGCTCCTCAAGGCTGGGGAACTCGACGGGCGATGCAACGTTCTCCTCGTAGCGGGGAGCCAACGCTTCCTCTGGCGCGCGTGCTGGCGAGACTGGGAACACCGACGCGTTCACCCCGATGCGTAGCGGCGAGGAGTGGAACACCGATGCGTCCTCCTCAACTAGTGGCTGTGAGGAACGGAACGATGATGCATGACCCTCCATGCGGTGCAGCGAGGGGCGCCTAGGGCTTGGGAGGTGCGATGTCAAGGTGGTCGATGTGAGAGGGAGGGGGAGGAGATAGCGATGAACGTGAGCATTCTTCCGAATGTCGTGGGAGGCGTAGTATTTATAGCGAGCAATGGCACACCTACATCAGATATGTTGTGTTATTAATGTAATAGCTACATGGGCATATTTGTTGGAGTCAACTATGGGGGAGGGAAGGGGTGGAAATATTGCTAGTCACAAGGATTGGACGAGCGCGGGGGGGGGGGAGGAGAGTCATGCATGCAGATTTTTTCCACACGGGTTGGAGTGGTGGGACTACGAGAGGGAGAAGGAGAGTCAAGCAGGCAGATTGTTTTCACACATAGAGAGGAAAAGATTTGGAGACGAATGGGCTTCCTGCAAGTATGGGGAACGGTGCATAATAAGTCATCTTGCATGCCAAGCTAGGTATAGTCTCAAGTCATTAAAAACATACATGCCCCACACATGTTCAGATTTCAAGGTGCACTAAATTATTGCATGTGATGATTAAGGCTGTCCATAGTGGTGGTATCTTAGCTAGTATCATGCACACGGGAATAGCAAACATGCTGATGTGGCAAAGAATTAAAGAAGAGAGGGGGGTTAGAGTAACATAGGTTGATACCGTATCATGTTAAATACTATGCTACTTTGTGTCATGCATGTCACTATAAAGGTAGTCCCGTATCATACACTAGTATCATGCACATGGTAATAGTATATGATACTTTCCACTATGAGTAGCCTAAAGAGAATATTGACTAATGCATGTAAAAATCTTTGTCACTTACTAGTGTTCATGCATGCATGCAATGCGATAATGCATTGGTAAACACATTTTTTGTGAAGAATGAGAGCATTAATTGAGTACTTTTGCAGACTACAAAAACTATTCCACCGCCTCTATCTTGGTAAGAGTAGGTGAAATTTTTGAATCGAGCCCTTTAAACTAGAAGGGGGGTAGTCGTACTCTAATAGCTAACCTTGTTGTGATGACTAGATAGGACATGGCACACACGTGGACGGAGGAACTAGTCTGCATTGTGCATATAAGTTTTGTTTGAAATCAATGTACCTCTACTTTGACCAAACTTATAGAAAAATGTATCAAAATTCACAATGTCAAATCAATATTTTTATACTCCCTCCGTCCCAAAATTCTTGTCTTAGACTTGTCTAGATATGGATGTATCTAATACTAAAACTTGACTTGATACATTTGTATTTAAACAAATCTAAGACAAGAATTTTGGGATGGAGGGAGTACTCATTATGAAATGTAGTTTCATAATATATATATTTGGTACTGTAGATATTGATATTTTTATTATATATTTGGTCAAACTTTGCAAACTTTGACTTGACACAAATCTTACGCGGAGTAAAAAGGACCAGAGGGGGTATCATGCATGCGGAGTAGGCAAAAAAATTGCTCATTTATAGCCGTCCGAAGTCTCAAAGAATGCGACCGCGCGAGGCAGGCGAAGGTCATGGGAGGCGCGACGGTTGACGGAATTAAGTGAAGTTACATGCACGCACCGGCATGGCGTGCAAATATGCAGAAGCTATATCATCAGGCCTACGATATGGGTCTAGTAGACATGACATCTAGTGGGTCACGCATAATACTTGAGAACTCTTTGGGGGCATGCAGCCGTTTATTCATCGGGCAAGCCACCACCCCATGACGTTCGCACGCCCTACTCATCCCCGTCTTCTACCTTACAACAATTTGCTCCCAGTTGTCCCGTCCTGTCACATTACACTAGTTCAACTTCTCCTAACCCGCCTCCAAAATCCATGGCCTCCCAAATCTCCATGATCGCCGGTGAGTACAAGGTTAGAACCATCACCGGTGATGAGTTCATCATCATCTACACCCATAGATCCACGAGTGTGGAAGCATGCCTTGCTCGCTTCCTACGCATGTTCAAAAGTTCAAAGGATGAGTGGGTCACTGGGCTAGATGTTGAGTACTCCATAGTCCTAGAAAGCGAGAAGCTTCTAAAGGAGGCGGAGAAGAAGAAGCCCTCCGTGATTCAGGTTTGCATACATAATGTGTGCTTGGTCTACCACATATGCCATGCTGAAGTTAGGTTGCAGGAATTTGAGTTCTTCCTCAAGGACAAAAGAGTGAAATTCATTATTGTAGACTTTACAAACGACAGGAGAGTCCTGGGTCGGATAGGCCTCATTGTAGGCCAGCCCTTCGATCTCTATAAGGCAAGCCTAGTGTCCTCCTCTCAGCTTCGATGCTGACCCTGGCAGCAGCCATGATTGATCCTTCATACACTCAACTGAAGAAACCTCACCTGGAGTTTCATCATGCATGGGAGTCGAAGAAGATAGATGAAGATCACATCATGTACGTAGCAACGGATGCCTACCTTTGTTTAAATATCTACAAGGGTTGGATGAAGAAGCAGATCCCAGTGTCTGGTTCAAGCAAATAAGTGTCGGCGAAGAGGAAGAGGAAGAGGGACGAGGACGAAGTCGAGGACATGGACTCGGACTCTGAGTAAGGTGGCAGTGTCGTTGCTCATGCTTGTTCTACTGTAGTGTCAAGCGGACTAGTTGCTTAGTTTTTTCAGGGGTGTGTTGTGTTGAGCCCCCAGTAGCACTATGTTTATGTTCTTTCTCGTTATTTGAACTCTTTAGTACGTATAGTAGTACTAGTATGTCTTACTATTGTTCTTCTTGTAGTTTGTACTACTGCTTGTATATCTGTGTTCCTATTGTACTTAATACATACTAGTAGTATAATTTGGGTTAGTCAATTTGTGAAAGAAGTTCGACGGAGCAAAGGAAGAAGACGGCAGAGAAGCTACCCCAGTATCTATATTAGGGTGGCAGGGTGCACATGATCTATCTTATGAGTGTTGGGTGTGGAATGCAGTTCGCCGAAAAAATGGATCGTGCCTGAGGTTAAACGGATGGAGGGGGTGGGGGAGAATGGTGGTGGCAGGCGGTTCAGGGAAGGGCGGGGCAGTGGCGGCAGGCGGTTAGGCCTGTGGCGGGCTGGCGGCTCGATGCCTGAGAGAGAAGATGAATAGTGCATCAATTTTGGAGGTTGAAGAAGCCCTCATGTCCGTCCATATTGCATCCAATGGCTCACAAGAGTCGAGTGACCCAAATTGTTCCTTCAGATTGCAGGATCCACATGGCATTCAAGGTCTCGAAGGTAGATTCCACGTCCGCACTCGGTTTGCGGGCCCGGCGTGGGTGCGACCGGCTTCCGCCGTGACAGCCACCATGCGCGCCTCCTCCATGCGGGCGGAGACGACAATGACATGCTAGCTCCTCCTCGTCGGCGTGCTAGAGCACACACTCATCCTCCTCTTTGTACAGTGCGGGCATAGACACGGCTCCACCAGCTGCTCGCGTGCTTGGCAGCGCGGCGGCATCACGAGGAGGGACTGCAAACAATGTGAGGGCGAGCCTTCGGCTTCATGGCACAGGGATGGTGGGGACACGGCGGTGATGGGCGAGAAAATGGTCGGCCAGAGCAGGTATGGTCAAACTTAAAAGAACACCGTACTAGTACACATCAACATTAGACTGAGGCATCGCTTATACTACCATATTAGTTAGCACAACATCGATACGGAATCTTGTGCAAGCGTGTGCACCGTGGCCGCGTGGTCAATCAAACGGCGCATCACCGTGTCACGCTCAAAGGACATCCACCGAACCTTTTTGTGTGTGTGAATACAATCCCCGAATATTACTCTATTTTTTTCCTGGAAAATTTCTTCACGCTACAATATTTCCATATATTTGAATTTAGCTTCAGTTTGTGCTTATTTGGATTTGGACGTTTTAGGTGCGCCCTAGACATTTTTTTTAATACTGATTCTGTGTGTGTGACTGAGAGAGAATGCGCGTATGTGTCCATATGTGTGTTGTGGCGAAAGGGCAATGTGGAGACGGTGTGCGTGTGATAGAGATATAGAGAGGTGTGAATGTGCAAATGATCGTGCATGAGTGAGACATAGAGAGATGCTCATACGTTGTGTATACATGAGAGAATGGTCTTCTATTTTTACTTGTGTATGTGTGAGAGACAGACAGAGAGAGGAGCATCCGTAACACAACAACCATCTCTCTCGATTTGTCTGTCCCTCGCATGATCTCATGTAACACATGCATCAATGCACACATTTTGACACCCTCACCCGGCCCCTGCCCACCTCAAGTCCCGCACATCGCTCTCTATATCACACACACAATCTCTTCATGAAAACACTATTTAGAATGTAGCTTTCCGTCACATACACACACACATTCTCTCCATAGGTTTGAATTCTCTCAATATCTAACACACACACACACGCACACGCACACGCGCGCGCGCACACACACACACACACACACACACACACACACACACACTGCACACACACTCCCCCTCCCCCGAGCACACAATTCATCCCTATCCAAGGTTATATGGCGACCACTCTCGCTTGTGCTTCTCTGCACCCCAGCATGCACACCACCTCAATCTTCAAAGAGGGAATCGAGGAGATCGAAAATGACAACCACATTGCACTAGAGAATGTGGGGCCATTTGGAAGCAGGATGATGTGACGACGGCTGACTGACTCCTCCCCCCCTCTCTCCCGCACAAAATTATCAATCCCTCAACCCGCGATATCCTTCCCCTCTCGTCTATGTTTTTCCAGCTCTCTCATCAAACCCGTTGTCTCTTCTCCTTCCACGTGTACAAAATCCGGATGCACATGCATCTCATGTATGTTACATGTCTCCATCTTTCTCACAGACCTAACTTCTTCCTCTCTCTCTCTCTCTCTCTCTCTCTCTCTCGTTAGGTTTGTCTCCTACTCTCTCGCCTACATACATACAATCTTTCCCTCCCTATCTGCTCCATCTTCGCAAGCTCTCTCTACATGTTTCCTTCACACGTTGGGGTGTGTTCAAAATGTTGCTTTTATAATGGATCATGTAGAGTTATGGTTGGTTTTGTTGCATCCTACAAAGTAATAACTATGAAATGCATTTAGATTTTCATTTGACTGGGATTATGTGAGTTTGAGCATATTGTGAAGTACTATAGACCTCGTATACATCTTGGAATTCAACAATGATTCTAACTATTTAATTGTATAAACCATTGCATTTGAAGTCAGTAGCCTAATATATTTATTTCACGATTACAACAGATGATTAATTCCACTTCAAACTAAGGAAACAGACGTGTACTCCCTCCATTTTTATTTAAGTCCGCGTATTAGCATTAGTTAAAGTCAAGTTTTGTAAACTCTCGCAAAGTCTATAACAAAAAATATTAACATATACAATAACAAATAGATACCATTAGATTCATTATTGAATGTACTTTCACATCATACATATTTTTTATGGTAAATGTTTATATTTTTCTATAAACTTGGTCAAACTTTAGGAAGTTTGACTTTGGTCAAACCTAATACTCGCTAGTTGCTTAGCCCAATCAACCAACATGCCAAATGGGGAGTTCAGTGTTACAAAATTTTGAGGTCGGCGGGAAAATCTCCCGCGACCCTGATTCGAGCAGTGCAAAGTTACCATCATACCCTTCGGAACAAGCCTACGGATGTTGGTTGGTAGGGGGCTGTTTTGGTAACTTCAGGTTCACCCTACCCAGCCAACCCCATCCCGACACCCAGAGTAGTACACCTGAATGCTCCCATTTTCTATCCCCACCACAAAATAGACTTCTCCACGACACCGCAGCCTTTGTGCTCCTCCCCTTCTACATCGGCGCACTCGTCCATCACAGCACATCTGCCTCATCGACGACATCGTACACCGTGCTGGAGTCGGTCCATCGTCGTCATCGTACACGGAGCCTCTTCCTCGGCACAGTCTTCCACGGTCTTGGATCTGCTTCCCGGAAGCCGACGCCAAGCGCAGAAGCACCACCGTCGTGGACAATGAACTGACTCTCGTTGCCGACCATGGTCCACAGAGGCCGCCACGACCATCGCACTCCTCCTCGATTGGTAATATGTATATTGAATCTCTTAGTAGTACATGTGCAATTCCAATTTTGTTCATACCTACCCTTCAAGTTTCCTGGTTGCTATTGTTCCCGTAAAAGTAATTGGTTATAGCTTGCATTGTCCAACAAAATATCACCTTGTAATTGTGAGTCGCTCCTGTATTCGCTTTGCTTGGGTAGGTTCTTCATCTGCAACCAGTAGTGTGGCAAATGATGGAAAGTATTTTAGAACTAGCAAGATGCCCATGCGTTGCAAAGAACATCAAGATGCATTTGTATGAGTAGTTTATCTTGTGGGAGAAAAGGATGAACGACGGAAGGCCTTATCAGCAAACGTGGAGAGAGGTGCGGGTATCTTTTTGCAAAATTGCCATAGCTTCCTTCCTATCCGTCACTTATAATCGGACGACCTATATTGCAGGATGGCAAGCACACCATCATCACCAACTCTGTTTTTTATAAGAATATATGTAAGAGGTATATAAGATATAAGAAGTAGTGATAAATATAAATATAAAATAAATATTATATATATATAATAAAAGTAGAGAAGAGAGTAGAGATAGCAGGGACGTCGGGCAAGGATCGTGCGCGCGCGGGAAAAAGCGGTCGGGCATGCGCAAGTTTTGGCGCGCGGCGTCCAACGCGCTTTATAAAATCCAATGCCTTCCCACCGCTCTGTGCCTCGCCACTGCTCTCTCCCTGCTCTTCTCGTCTCGCCAGTGGGAAACTTGGGGCTACCGCAACGTCCGTGCGCGCCCCACCGGCGGCTTCTCCACCGAGACCCGGTTCCGCAAGATGCGCCTCGGCCTCGGCACTTTCGACACCACCCATGAGGCCGCCCGCGCGTACAACGCGGCAGCTTGGCGCCTCCGGCGGCCTCGTAGGGAGATGAACTTCCCCAACATGCCGATGCGGGAGCGGGCGTAGGAGCTCGCGCCTTCGCTGCAGCTTATCACTAACGAGGATCGTCGCGACAACCGGAGGCGGGAGCACCGTCTCGGCATCGCCAAGATGCATGAGGAAGCCATGGTGTTGTGGTGCCAATGCTTCCCACAGGACATCATCAACGAGCGGGAGTTCTACGCGCAAAGGAGGGTGGAGAGGGAGCAGAGGAGGGTGGAGCAAGCCACCTATCGCAAGGACATGCGTATGCGGAAGGGGGGCGCTCAATTCAAATCAAGCTAGGAGCAGCGTCGACCTGGGACTCCGACGATGATCGGTATCTTGACGCCTACACTGAGACATCGGAGGAGGACATCATCGAGGCGGAGTCGGACGGTGAGGAGTAGTTGAACTATCTATTTTTCTATCTATCTATGCCATATCTATGCTGAGAACTATCTATGTATCTATCTATGTCAGTATCAACTCGGAGTCGAATGTGTATCGAGTCAGAGTAGAAAGGAGAAAAAAATATAGCGCCTCGCCTGGAGCAGCACACGTGTGCAACTTTTTGCAGCGGCCGCTGGAGCCAGCACTCTGCGACCCGCAAAAACTGGCTATTCCGGCGCTGTAAACACTTTTTTAAGGCGCCGTGCGTTGCGCTTCTCTTGGAGATGCTCTAACATGGCAGATGAGTGCTTTAATGTTACCCACGAGATGCGTGAGTGTTACTATATTTTTCTTGCCATGTTGAGATTTTAAAACCATGAGTGCGAACATGCAGAGGAGCAATGAAGACCAAACACGGGATATTGGGGACATCTTCAAGGAACGTGGCAAGTTAAAGAGGAGCTGCACCGAATGTGTAAAACGAGCTTTGGCAAGTAACACCATTTCAATTACTTTTGTTTAGCCTCGTGTTCTTTGATGTGTATATGTTGTAGTTTCTGTTTCTCTTAGCCTCGTGTTCTTTGATGTGTAATAAGAAGAGTCTTAATCATCCTAATGCTTTCTTTTTTAGCTTGGAAGTGGGTGTTCTCACCTTGGAGTCTATTTTTATATTTCTCGTTCGTAATTCACTTCTCCGAGTCCTGTTTATCTCGCTTCTACTAAATGGATCTGGGTTGCTCTGAGTATTGATCTAAAAAAGAAGTAACTTCATGTCAGGATGTAGTTCCTACGAGGAGGGAAGTATGGTCAACATCGAGATCATGTTTCCAAAATGAGGCTGGATTACACACAAGGTGCCCATTCCCTAATGATGCTGGATTAGACACAAGGTGAAAATTCCCAGATGATGTTGGATTACACACAAGTCAAGTGGAGTCGTCAACTGTTCGTGTCCTTGTGGCTCTAGTAAAGGCCGAAAGAAAGCATGCAACAACCCTTGAGAATGTAGCTGAGTTCTTGAAGAAGCAAAAAGAGTAATCATATGCTCTCTTCACCCAAGCCAAAGAAGAGATGGAAGAAGCCAGAAAGAAGCTAGCAGAGGTAGAGCTGGCTAGGCGTCTCCTGCTATCTAAAACTGATGTCAATACAAATTTTCCTTCATAATAGCTAGGTTCAAATGTTTATCCAGTCAACACGCTTGTTATGATGTCCGTGCATCTAATGATGTGGCACAAAATAAAAAAATCGGGTCATGTAATAACAGCAATTACTTTCCAAACAATAACAGACGAAGCATTGGACATGGTATAGTTCACACGCAATCCCAACATTCCAAGTTGAACTTCCATATCAAATTCATGTTCACATATATCTGGACATTCATAGATACTGTCCACAACCATGATTCACTTCAAAGTCAAAAAAATGTGAGGAGAGTTATAAATAAAGATAAATCTCTAGTTCCTACTACCAGTGCGAGCACAAGTTAAGACCATACATAATTAATTATATTTTGGACATTTTTTGACTAAACGCAAATAAATTCTAGAGGCGGGTATGATATTCCTAATGCCAATCGTGGCTGGGTCTATGATGTTTTGAGCCAAACAGGGCAACACACCGGGCGTGTGCCGGCGAGCGGTGGTCGTAGCATTTTTGGGTTCCAAGAGGCGGCGGCTCTCGTGGTCTACTATTCCTCAGTGTCGGAAGTGGTCGCAAACGTGTTGGCCACCTCCGCTAGCATTTCGTGGTTCCGCCAACATTCATGTCGGATGGCACGGCCAACCACGGTGCACTGGACACTGTGGTCCCCCTTGTGCCCACGTGAAGCAACTAGCCACTGTTCTGCGAGCAGGCTTGGAACATCGAGTTGATGCACCAGGGGCCAGCTTGGAGCGGTCGCTGGCTTGCTCCTTCGTTTGCCCTCTTGTAGCCTTGCCCATGTTACTGACGGCCTGGGCGGGGAGGGAGGTGGGGTAGCAAGTTGCCTGGCTCGTCGGGGCACCCAGCCGGCGTTTATGCCGGAGATCTCGTCTTCCTGCTCACCCGATGCTATGGAGAGTGTGGAGAAAATGGTAAAAGGAGGATATGGGGAGCGACAGTGTGGTGCGGTTCTTGCTAGGCGTCTGGCCTCGTTCAATAATGGGCGGACGAGAGGAGCCAACCGGCGTTGTGTTCTAAAATGCCAGCCGTCTCGCGGAAGGACGTGTTGCCGGCACATGCGCGGATTTAATGAAGGCAGGCGGGGTAGTCTAAAGCCGGTTGCATGCGGCGAGGAGGTGTGTTCAGCCTGGCCTGCAGCGAGTGGGGCCCTCTTGGCCAGCATGCCGGTTTAATGCATGCGTTATGAGAGGTTGTGTCCCTGTCAGAGCAATCACTCCCTCCAGTCCTTTTTGTTTGGGTATAACAAAATCTCATTTTCCATTCACATTTTACAAGTAAAATTCTTGGACAAACTTTGACCCAAAATACGATGGGGACTACTCCCTCTATTTCAGTTTACAAGTCCTGCACGTATATCTAGGTTGCCATATTTATCACCATAATATAAACTATATAACACAAAATTATACCGTTTGAAAATAGAATATCTGAAGTTTATAATGGTATGTTTTTTGTAATATATGACTTCTATTAGGTTGGTCAAATTGATAGCCTAGGGGTACACGCACGCCTTGTAAACTGAGAAAGAGGGAGTAGTAAACCAGGACGGAGGTAGCAGTTATGAATTCCATTTTTGCTCCATACCAATCATTCTAAAAATACTTATAACGCGCCATTGAAAATCGGAACTCTTACCCCGCTAAAAAATGATATTTTAAATATGGCTACTCGATTAGTGGCGGCTGGTAAGCCACCGCCTCTAGGTCGTTCACCTGTGGTCCCGACCATCAACTCCTACGGATCAAATTATCACACGAGATGACTATTCCTACGAAGGTGCGCTCCACCATGTACCTGGTACCCGCGCATGCAGCAATCGTGCACCTAGGGTTTTAGGTTTTATTTTTTTACGGTGCCTTTACATAACTTTCATGTGTGCAAGACAGCGAGAGACCGACTGCGTGTGTGCGCCTCTTCTCTTCGTATATGTACTCCACCGTTTGTCTGGTGTCCAAAAAAATATAGAGTAGTAATAACTAGCACTGTGCCAATGCGTTGCCACACGAACAAAGTAGGTTAATACATATTCGCCAATTTGATAGAAAAGAGTCTAGTTTTGAAATACATATATCACTAAAAATATGTTATGTTTTACTCAAAATATATTCCTTTGGCAGTTTTGATGAGATAAGGGAGGAATGTGGTTGGTTTCAAGATTCAAGAAGTGGTATATTGTTGCAAAAAGCCCATGTGTGTGTGTGAGAGAGAGGGAGAGAGGAGGAGGGGGTGCGTGTGTGACAAAGACACAAAGAGTGTGTGCGAGAGGTATCACCATAAAATGAGGTGATAGTGTGTGTGTGCATGATCAAGAGGGCGTATCTCAAGAAGGGACGAAAAATCCACATAGGTACAAGGAGGGCGAGAGATACATGTACGAGATAGTGAAAGCAAGAGTGTGCGGGTGTATAAACCTATCTGGAGGCTAGTCAATCAATGTTTGTGAGAGAAATATGAGTCAGGGGTACAAAAGCGAGAGTTTTGTGTGTGTGCGTGTGTGAGAGAGAGAGACGATAGTCAGGAGAGGGAGTGGAAGCATGAGTTGTGTGTGTGTGAGAGAGAGAGAGAAGGGGGGAGAGTTCTTCTGATCGGTAAACAAATGAATAATGTCAGTTTTATAACTGGGATGAAGACAGAAAGGAGACCACAACAGACGTTGTGTGTGCGGAAAAGAGTAATTTTCGTGGTAGGAGTCATATCTAGAAAGATATAGGGTGCGTGAGAGAACCCTAGAGAGAAAGACAAATTGAAAGATGAGTGAGAGAGTGTGTGTGGCGGTGAAAAAGAAAGCTTAGGTACCTAGTGATACCAGAGAACAATAGAGACATGAGAGATAATGAAAACCGTGTAATGTATAATGATAGGGAGAGTGTGACACTTCTCAATGGAGACATCGAGAGACCATGTTTGGGAAAATAAGAGAAACATGAAATGAGCATGTGGGTGAGGTGGAGAAAAGAGAGAGATAGCTACATGAAGGAGCACGCGAGAGAGATGGGCGTGAAAGGAGATTCAAATATTTAGTTGCGTGTATAGAAAATGTCAACATAAAAGGGATTCAAATATTTGAATTTGAGATGATGATATATGTAATTCATACTCGAACCAAAATTGATCTATCAAACATGCATACTCATATGAATTCACGCGCATCTATGTTATTTACTATGTAGATATTACTGATCCACACATTTTAGTAGACACTGGTACGCGTCGGTGCTATATAAACGGTTTTTAACCCCTTTCCATGACGACATTTGGAACCGTCGCCAAGTGAGTGTGGGCGATAGGGGGGTCCTTCCCACACGACCCAGAAACCATCGGGGATAGGCCCTCCTGGCACACAAGCTGGCTCGTGTGCAATCGGGCGAGGCATCGAAACCCAATTGTTTCCGTTTGTATGTACATCCCACACGGTGAATCCCAGAAAAACATTTCCGTTCGTATGTATATCATACACAGTCAATCCAAGGAGTATGTTTCCGTTCTTATGTACATCCCCTACAGTGAATCCAGGGAAAAAGTTTCTGTTCATATGTACTTCCAACATAGTCAATCCAGGGAAAATGTTTCTGTTCATATGTACATCCCACACAGTCAATCCAGGGAAAACGTTCCCGTTCGTATGTACATCCCAAACAATTAGGCCACTATAGTCGTGTGAAAAAGGCGGACATCAACATTTAATCTGTCGATATGTTTGTGATAGGTACGTTATCGCACACGGTTCAAGAATGTAAAATGTATGCAGTGCCTCTACTAACCCCAACGTGCACATTTTCGTAACTGTGTGCGATTGGTATTCCTATCACACATGCACACTAATTTGAAACATTTGCCGTATTACCATGAATCGCACACGCATATAAGATGAAACCGTGTGTGCGTCGGAAGGGCATCACAAATGTTTCACATCAAAGAACCATTTGTTTTCTTTTTTCATCGCACATGATGTTTTCTTTCTAACCGTGTGCACATTATTTTATTCGTTCATGTACAATTTTTTGGCTGTAATTTATTATTAGAATTGGAAATTTTGAAATATGGGACGTGCAATTCAAATTCTCAGCACAATGGTTCAACAACGAATCCATAAATAAAATTTTCAGTATAATATGTTCAGTAATTATAGGATTAGACAACAATTAAATATGATGGACCACAATATTTACAGGCGGTAAAGGTGAAGAGACAAGTGTAAATCATTTTGACAGCCGATGTTGTTGAAGAAGCGGAATGCCCATAATGTGCCTTCATGCATGCCATAGGCACGAACAAATTTGTCCAACCCCTTGTGACAATCACCCGGTTATCCTTCACCGCCATCAGGAAGACTTCTAGAGCATTATCATGGTAGCATAAATTATATACTTTAACCTTTGTTGCTTCCAATCCAGTCATGTAGTTTGCAAGGTAATCATCAATAAATAGCTTCGGAAACCACTGAAAAGAGAAAAATATCAGATCATCAGGTCTAATAGATAAGCTTGTTGTGGGTAGGGGGAAAAGGCAACAGATTACTTACCATCCTAAAGTTCACTGATGCCTTGGACAAAGTGTGAATAAAGAGTTTAATTCCCATCACCCGTTTCTTTCGCCTAACAATCTGTCTTAGTTTCCTCACTTAACGCTTGTTCATGAATATCTCATTGCCCCATATGCAAAAGGGATCGAAGCGTGGATCAGTACCACTCATATACGTACCTACAAGCAACCAGTAAATGTTAGAAGCTAAATGAGATTGCACAAATGATGTAAAATACAAGTACCTGCATTCCTAAGTACAAGTAATTTTAGAGATTTCAATATGAACTACATACGAATGTATATAGAATTATAGATATAGTTTAGATTAGAATCTAGATTCACTCATTTTGCTCCTTATGTAGTCTATATTGGGATCTCTAAAAAATACTTAAATTTAGGAATAGATGGTGTATAAGAGGATGCAGCTAACCTCGACAGCAAACAACAACCCCCATTGTAGCCCTGTCTAAGTACATGCAAAGCCAATGTTAACTACAACAGGGTTAACATCCACCAAAAATAGCAAATGGTAATAAAATGGCAGCATGTGTAGTGATATCTTCATTGCGAAAGAGTAGCATGGTAGCAAAGGGACGGATTAAAAAATGGATACAACTGTTAATTGCAACAGGCTTAACAACATCCTAATTCATGTTTTGTAAGTTTGTAGCCATTGAAATACAACTATTTAAAATGGATACAACTGTTAATTGCAACATGCTTAATGGCCATTGAAACCGGTACTGATAAAAATGCAATTGGCAGAGTTAAACATCACAAGGAAGGTGCTGCTAGAGCAGATAATGGCCCAGTTGTCTATAAAAAGGTAGGGAAAATAGCTAAAACATGTTAGGCATTTTTACTACAAGATGCTTAAGACATCGATCGTAAAAACATAGCCATTAATTGCAACTGGTATTGGTAAGATTGAGCTGGTGAGTTCATACTTGGTAAGTCCTGAGAGGTAGTTGTTGGGGCACTTAATCTTGGCCAGAGCCCGCCCAAAGTCAGCGGCGGCGTAGGCGAGCTCTTCCTCCTGGTTGAAGCGTGGATCAGTGTCCCCGACATGTGTACCTACAAGAAGCAAGTAAATGTTAGAAGCCAAACTGCAATTGCACAAATGATGTAAAATACTGTAAGACATGGGATGCAGCTAACCTCGACGGCAAACAACAGCATCGCCCGTTATGGCCCTGCGTAAGTACATGGATAGGCATGTTAAGTACAACAGGGTTAGCATCGACCAAAAATAGCAAATGGGCAGCATCTCTAGTATATCTTCATTGCGGAGAGTAGCATGGTAGCAAAGTTTGTTGCTGGTATTGGTGAAATTGAACTAAATAGTTAATACTTGAACACCACACAGTGTGCAGTACTGAAATAAACAAGGCACGAACATGCTTAACACATCAACCATACAAAACATAGCCATTGCAAGTGGTATTGGTAAGATTAAGCTGGTCAGATCATACATGTTAAGTCCTGGGGGGTCGTCGCCGGGGCACTTCTTCTGGGCCAGAGCCTGCACCATGTCGGCGGCGGTGGAGGCGAGGTGTTCCTCTGGGTCAACACGCACAACGGCCATCGCGCCATGGACCGCCATCAGCTCCTCGACCTCCACGTGATATGTGGTTGGGATTGAACGATGATGCTCTGGAGCTAGGGACGATGGGGATTTGGAGGCATGAGAATGTTTCGCAAGAGCCATTTAAGCAATCAGGCTAGGGCCATGATAGAGATCAGTGGGTTACCTGACTGGATCCGAGCATAATGTAGATGGGGTTGAAGCTGTGGTTGCGGCGGAGGCAGTTTGAGCTACCGGTAGGGGGAGGCGTAGGGGGGAGTGGGGGAGATACTGAGGAAATTTGATGGGTGGGGATGTGGTTGGAGGAATAAATTTTGAAATCGCGCGCCTAATGAAAATTTCGTTGTGAAACTTGAAACTTGGGTGGGGGAAACACACAACGGAGACGAAGCGCATAATATACTCGTGTGCGAGAAAACAGAAAATTGGCAATTCCCGTCTCCAAAAAAATGTACACGTGTAGTCAATTTATTTTGGTTAATGGTATGCCTGGTTTATTAGGAACGATCACACAAGTAACAGACTTATGATCATTAACGCAAAAAAAATGCACACGGGTACGGCATAGAAACCGTGTGTTTTGTGATCTTCTAATGATTAACACGAAAAAGCGCACACAGTCACACATGCTAATCAACGCTCAAAGCCCTCAAAGGATGCTCTTACCGACATTGTATGTTCATACTACAAACTTAAAGCACTATTGGTATTTTGCTCTAATACTACAAACTTAAACTACTTCTCACATGCTGCCATCGAGGCATGCTGGCCAGACACCGGAGTTCTCCTTCCCGGCCTTGTAGGCGGCAACCAACCGTGCTTCGATCTCCGCCAAGCTCTCCTCATCACGGCGTGCGGCCTCTTCTTTCTTGCAGCAGCAGGACTCTCTTTTCTTGACTGATTTTTGCCTTTTTCGATCCTCTTGTGCGGCTTTGGCCGCCTCCAGATCCATTGCCCATTCGGCCATGGCAGCCTCAAAGTCTTCCCATGTAACTGTGTGGCCGCCGGCTGCGATGAACTCGACGCGGCGAGATGAAATCGCTTCCTTACCATGTGTGCTGTCGCGGGGGCCGAGGAACACACCGCGGCGGGATGCCATCGCTTCCTAACCAGTTACTATGCGCCACGGTGCCATGAACGATGCTTGGAGAGAGCTCTGGGACGGAGGGGCCGGGCAGCCATATAGTGCGGTGGTTTTTAAGAGCTCAATGACAAACGACAAAGGAAATTTGGCTTCCCTTACAATTTTGCTCGTTCATTATCGCACACGGTTCATCTCGGTCGCTTCCGGAAACAGTGTGCGCTTAGGCTATTATGTGTTGCATTATGATTGGTCGGAACCCCAGCCACGCTGATCGTGCATGTGCACCATGGGATGCGCCGCAATTGAATGGCAATCCACGCCCCTCACATCACATTCGTGCAACTATAGCTGGATTGGATTTATATGCATCAAATGCCTAGAAAATGCACATAATCTCTTAAAGATAGTAAATGAGCCCGGAAAAATGACAAATTTGAACACGGTGATTTGCAGGGTGTATGTTCTTCGTAGAAAAAAACTCCAGGGCAAAGAACAAAGAAAATTTGGATTCGCCTTCAATTTTGGTGATTTCCCTCTCGAAAGCATGGAACTTCCCTGACGATGGTTCGATTTATGAAGGGCATGCATGACGACATAAGACAAACCTTCTCAAATTTTCACCAGGGCATGGTGAGGTCATACCAAGGCACCATGCCAGGCGTCATGTTTTTCAATCATTTATTTCATTTTTTCTATAGTTGAAAACCCAATAAACAAACATTTATGGTTGACTATTGCCACACATTTCATCGAAATATCTGTCCATTCCTTGTAAACGGCATGAGAATTACTAAATGGCACGAGCATCATTTTCCAGACCGTTCTCGTGCACCCTTTCATGCACCGATTGTTTGAACTTGAATTATGTGCAATGCCTAAAAAATGCACATGATCCCCTAAATATGGTAAATGAACCCGGAAAAGTGTCAAATTTGAATGTGGTGATTTGAAGGGTGTATGTTCATCTTAGAAAAAAAATCATGGACAAAGGACAAAGGAAATTTGGATCCCCCTTCAATCTTGGTGATTTCCCTCTCGAAACCATGAAACTTCCTCGGTGATGGTTCGATTTATGAAAGGCGTGCATGACGACATAAGGATAACATTCTCAAATTTTACCAGGGCATGGTGAGGCCCTACCATGGCACCACACCGGGCATCATGTTTTTCAAGCATTTATTTCATTTTTTGTATAGTTGTTACCCAGTAAACGACGCGTTTATGGTTGACTATTGCCACACATTTCCTCAAAATATCTGTCCATTCCTTGTAATAGGCATGAGAATTTACTAAATGGCACGAGGATGGTTTTCCAGACCGTTCTTGTGCACCTTTTCATGCACCGATTGTTCGAATTTGAATTATGTGCATTAATGCCTAGAGAATGCAAATAATCCCCTAAATATGGTAAATGAACACGGAAAAGTGTCAAATTTGAATGTGGTGATTTGCAGGGTGTATGTTCATCGTAGAAAAAAACTCGTGGCCAAAGGACAAAGGAAATTTGGACCCCCCCTTCAATCTTGGTGATTTCCCCCTCGAAACCATGGAACTTCCTCGGTGATGGTTCGATTTATGAAAGGCGTGCATGACGACGTAAGGAAAACATTCTCAAATTTTTACCAGGACATTGTGAGGCCATACCATGGCACCACACCAGGCGTCATGTTTTCCAAGCATGTATTTCATTTTTGTATAGTTCTTAACCCAGTAAAGGACGCGCTTATGGTTAACTATTGCCACACATTTCCTTAAAATATCTACCCGTTCCTTGTAAAAGGCATGAGAATGTACTAAACAGCACGAGGATGGTTTTCTAGACCGTTCTTGTGCACCTTTTCATGCACCGATTGTTCGAATTTGAATTATGTGGATTAATGCCTAGAAAATGAACATAATCCCCTAATATGGTAAATGAGCCTAAAAAATGCTAAATTTGAGCACGTTGCATTCGAGGGGGTATGTTGATTGTAGAAAAAACTGAATGACAAGCTAGGAAGGAAATTTGGATTCCCGGCCCCTTCAATCTTGTTGATTCCCCTCAAAACCATGAAATTTCCTAGGTGATGTTTTGATTTATGAATGGCGTGCATGACGACATAAGACAAACATTCTCAATTTTTTACCAGGCCATGGTGAGGCCACACGTTTCCTTGAAATATCTGCCCATTCCTTGTAAAGGGCATGAGAAATTACTAAATAGCACGACCATGGTTTTCCAGACCGTTCTCGTGAACCTTTTCCGATTGTTTGAATTTGAATTATGTGCATTAATGCCTAGAAAATGCACATAATTCCCTAAATATTGTAAATGAACCCGGAAAAGTGCCAAACTTGAACACGGTGATTAGCAGGGTTTATGTTCATCGTAGAAAAAAACTCATGGACAAAGGACAACAGAAATTTGGATTCCCATTCAATCTCGGTGATTTACTATCGCACACGATTCATCTCCGTTGCCTCTGCGAGCCGTGTGTGTTCACTCACACATGCAAAAGGAAAAAAGAAAACCCTTGCCCCCTTCGTCCCCACCCACTCGCCGTAGACTCCTCTACAACTTTGCACCTCATCAACTTCTATCGCGGCGGCCACCCTAAGCTCGACGGCGCTGTTGTCGGCGGGCGGCGATCGCGCTCCAAATGGCACGGGATTTTGCCCCTACCGCTTTCCGCCGCCTATCTGCACCGACATTCTACACTCTTGTCGACTGGGGTTTTCTGCGGGATTGGCCTAGGGATTTTTCTCATGGAGAAGGTAACCAACTTAGCGAAACATTCACTCATCTCTTCTCGCAATCTGTCCGTCACCGTTAATCAACTGGCGGAAATCGTCATGGAATCATTTTTGTTCTAGCTTATTCGTGGGTGTTCATTCATGTGTCCATAGTGCAAGCACAAATCGGGCAATTGTGGTCGCGGCCAGTTAGAAACGAAGTTCTATCTCACCATTCCGGATAACTTCAAGGAGCGCTTGGTATGTTCAATCTCAACCTACCACGGTTGGCATGGCCTAAATATGTGAACATATACCGTCTGTTGGTACATTATATATATATATATATATATATATATATATATATATATATATATATATATATATTCTGCTAATATTAGCAGAATAACTATTCTGCACACCACTTCCGCACTGCACGCTGAACGCAAGTGCACGTCATTTTTTGAACAAAGTGTGCTGCAGTACTCACATGAGTGAACTTCTCGTCGAAAAAAACTGCACGCGTTATTTTTTCGGTACTATTTTTTCTCTAATATTTTAACCGTTTATCAGAATGAGGCGTGTAATATACCGTTGAAAATCTATGGATTAGGCGCAACTTCGCCATGTTGAACACTTTTCGAGATTCCACACGGTTTAAGAGCAGTTTTGAAAATGGTGCGGCGGATGACAAGTGGCAGCGACCGTTTTTTCGCGATTTCTTCTAAACCACTCGTCGAAATTAAGCAAACGATATGCCATTGGATAGATATCATCGAGGCGCATCTTTTTCATATATAAATGTTTCTCTAATTCCTTACGATTTAAGAGCAGTTTCAAATTTACTAAATCACGGAATTCTGTTTTTCAAATTTTTTCAAATTTTCGGTACTGTTTTCGCTCCAGTTTTTGAATGGTTTGGTGAAACGAGGCGTGTGATACGCCATTGGAAAGCTACAAACGAGGCGCAACTTTCATATGTTGAATTATTTTTGAGATTCCTTACGGTTTTAAGTTAATTTTGAAAATCGTGCGGCGGATGACGAGTGGCAGTGGCTGTTTTTTTGCGAAATTTTCGCAAACCGCTGGTTGGAATGATTCAAATGATACGCCGTTGGAAAGATATCAACGAGACGCAACTCTTTCATGTAGAACACTCTCTCTAATTCTTTACGGTTTAAGAGGAATTTCGAATTTACCGAAATGCGGACACTCTATTTTTCGCGACACCCAAATCTACGTGGGTACTTCATCCGACTGAAAACTGCACTGCATCAAACGAAAAACCGCACCGCATCAGACGGGTAAGAGAACTGCATGATTTCTTTTTTGTGGGACGTAAATTTTTGAAGACGAGGAAGAAAACCGCACTGCTTTTAGACTGAAAACTGCACTGCATCAGACGGGACTGCACAATTTTTCTTTTTCAAGTTGTTATTGTGTATTTCATTTTTCACTTCGGATGAACCAAACTGCATGTGATGAGCACCGACACTACATCAGATGGAAAACCGTACTACAGTATCAACATAAGGAACTGCACGCGGTTTTTTTCTTCTTTGCTACGAGCCAAATTGAATCCCATGACATTTTTGTCTTTTTTCTTACTTCTTTTTGGACTTATGTGGACCACATGGTCAAAGTTAGTGAACCACATGAACTACATCTAAAATAAAACAAACTTCTTTTGTGATGTTTTGTTATTCTTTTACAAAGGGAAGCACAGCAGCGCACTGCATGCATACACACATCGCACTGCACGCATACACGCACCACACTGCAATCATTTTTCAAAAGAAGTGAAACCACCGCATCTGACAATACATTTTTGTAATCTCAAAAAATAAACAGATGACCGAGGGGGTGGACTGCACGCATACACACACCACATTTTGCAAGCATACACAAAATGAACTGCACGCGCATGACGCTTGTGGCTTGCTATCTTGTCGGCGCCTGGGTTTGCTCCTGGTGGCTGGAGGACGTCTACCTCCTCTGGAGGTCTTGTAGCAGCGCCGCCATAGCCTGTGTGGGCCACCAGCTGAACAACAATCAAGTACCACCGGTGATGCGGTTAACATTTTTTTAAGTGAACTATGTGCTGCAGGTAAGTAGGTGGAGCACTGCTTCAATCCAGACAGTAAACTGCAAGAAAGGATGAGGGATAGGAGGGGGAGGGGCAGCACGGTGGAAACGCCATGCTGTAGTGCAAGGTGGGCTGCTCCACCCGCCATCTGCTTGGAGTCACGACACGAGTGATGGTGACCTCCCGCGGTGGTCATGGATGAACCACACAAGGCGCTCAGCGCACTGCTCGTGGGATCTGGTTGAGTTGCACATGGAAAATCCAGCAAAAGGGGGGAAACTACTCTGAGCCGCACCGCACGGCGAGGTGCACTTCACCATGCATCCCCGGCGAACTGTACTGGTGCGGCACCCACGGCACCCACGCACTACAGCCGGAGGTAGTGAGAAGAGAGGGGAGCGGGACGACGCGGATAGCAGAGCTCCGCCGCGGGATTGTCCCAGGACGGCGAGCTGCAAGCGCCTCGCCGGTGGACTGCAACGGCTCCCAACGAAGGAACTACGGCGGCACCATGGCGCGGCGGAACCATGGTGAGCTCGCCATGGTTCAGATCTGACAATGAGGAACCTCGTCGGAGGTTGCGGCGCTCACATCCGGCGGGGAGGGGTCTTGGCCGTGTCGGATCCGGTGTAGGGAGGGTGGGGCGGCACGGAAGGGGACGCGGCCGCGTCAGATCTGGCGAAGGAGGGGTGGGGCGGCACGGAAGGGGACGCGGCCGCGTTGGATCTGGCGAAGGAGGGGTGGGACGACGCGGGAGGGGCAGAGGTCGCGTCGGATCTGGCGAAGGGGAGGGGGTGATGGCCGGGGCGGTGGTGCAGGGAAGAAGGTGGGGGGCACCGCGCTGGGGGTGATGGCTGGGGCGGTGGCTTGCTGGGAGGCGACGGTGAGGGGGGGTGATGGCCGAGGCGGTGGTGCGGGGAAGAAGGTGGGGGACACCGCGCGGGGGGTGATGGCCGGGGCGGTGGCTTGCTGGGAGGCGACGATGAGGGGAGAAGGTGGGGTGGGGGATCGGGGAGAAGGTGGGGAGTGGGGTGCGCGTGGGTGGAGGTGGGTTGGGTGGGCTGTTTTGTTTTTGGTCTGTTCGGGGAGGGGCTTTTGGGTGGGCGTCGGGTGTTAGCAGAATAAGCACTTTTGAGGTGCAGAATAAGGTCTTAAGGGTGTTATCATAATAGACCCACCCTATATACAGACGGTCTATTCTGCTAATATCAGCAGAATAACTATTCTGCACACCACTTCCGCACTACACGCTGAACGCAAGTGCACTACATCTTCTTGACGACGAGCACTACAATATAGACTAGTGAACTTAGCGTCGGAAAAAACTACACGCAGTGTTTTTCTGGTACTGTTTTCGCTCTAATTTTTTGATTGTTTATTGGAACGAGGTGTATAATATACCATTGACAAGCTATGGATTAGGCGCAACTTCGACATGTTGAATAGTTTTCAAGATTCCACACGGTTTAAGAGCAGTTTTGAAAATGGTGCGGCGGATGACGAGTGGCAGCGAGTGTTTTTTTGCGTTTTTTTTTCTAAACCGTTCGACGGAATGAAGCAAATGATACGCCGTTGGATTGATATCGTCGAGGCGCATATTTTTCATATATAAATCTTTCTCTAATTCGTTACAGTTTAAGAACAGTTTCAAATTTACTAAATCGCGGAATTCTGTTTTTCAAGTTTTTTAAAATTTTCGGTACTGTTTTCACTCCAATTTTTTAACCGTTTGTTGAAACGAGGCGTGTGATACGCCATTGAAAAGCTACGGACGAGGCGCAACTTTCATATGTTGCAATGTTTTTGAAATTCCTTATTGTTTTAAGTTAATTATGGAAATTGTGCGGCGGACAACGAGTGGCAGTGGCCGTTTTTGGCGAAATTTTTGCAAACTGCTGGTCGGAATGATTCAGACAATACACCGTTGGAAAGATATCGACAAGGCGCAACTTTTTCATGTAGAACACTCTCTCTAATTCTTTACGGTTTAAGAGGAATTTCAAATTTACCGAAATGCGGACACTCTGTTTTTCGCAACACCCAAATCGAC
Organism: Triticum aestivum; assembly: GCF_018294505.1. Lineage (NCBI taxonomy): Eukaryota > Viridiplantae > Streptophyta > Magnoliopsida > Poales > Poaceae > Triticum > Triticum aestivum. The sequence continues at coordinate 415,022,545 of NC_057798.1, forward strand.
GTGCGTACTTTATCCGACTGAAAACCGTACTGCATTGGATGAAAAACCACACTACATTAGACCGGCAAGAGAACTACATGGTTTCCTTTTTGTGGGACGTAAATTATTGAAGGCGAGGAAGAAAACCGCACGTCTTTTAGACGAAAAACCGCACTACATCAGAGAGTCAAGCGAACTTCATGATTTTCTTGTCGGGCGTAAATTTTCTTGGACGAGCTTTTGTTAGTTTTTGTCGTCATTTTTTATGAACAACAGAAGAACGCACTGCTTCGGACGAAAAACCGCACTGCATCAAAAAGTCAAGCGAACTTCATGATTCTTTTTGTTGGACGTAAATTTTCTCGAACGAGTTTTTGTTTTATTTTTTAAAACATTTTTTATAAACAAGAATGGACCGCAGAGACGAGTGCAAATGAACCTCGACATACATGAAAGTCAACCACATTACTATTTTTTGTTTCGCTAATTTTTTTCACACTTCCACGCTTTGTGCAAGTGAACAGCATCACTCTCAAAAGTGAACCTCATCCAAGGACCAAACGCACTGCATGTGTTGATGTAATCGACTGAACACACGAAACAAATTGCACTTCATACCTAGGGGTAACGACCTGCTACACAAATTGGAGTGATCTACTTTTTCCAATCATCTCACAAAACATAACAAATTGCATTCAAGAAAGAAGTGAACCTCCCGTGGGGATTTTTTTTCTCTTTTTCTACAAGGTGAACCACTAAGGAGCTGCACTTTTTTAGAACTCCAAATAGGGTCCAGCAAGCTGCACAATTATGTACAGTCAGCTGCGCATCTTGTTCATTCCCGACCTGCAAAATTATGTATAGTGAGCTGCACATCTAGCAAATTATGTGAGCATCACATCTAACCATACTGCATGGATGCACCAGCAAACCAAAAAAATGCGAACAGAGTTGCAAGAATCACTGCCCGTCGTTCTCCTCTCAAGCAAAAAACCCACTGACGAGATGCACGGCTGGAGGCGCAGGGGCGTGGCTCCCTGATGCAGAACTGAGCTGCACGCTCATCGAATTAAAACCGCACGCTGCCGCCGGCGATGAGCTGCACAGAACCTTTCAAGAACAAAGTGAACTTCTCTTCTTCAATAAAACTGCAGCCCATGCAAAAAAAATTCAAACAAAACACATGTGGGCTATACCGCGGTCATCGGTGGCTCCAACGAGAGGAAAATTGTAGCATGACTCCCTGTGCTCTCATCGCCAGCGAGGGAAGGAGCAGCTTGGGGGAGGCAGCCATGGCCCTGATCTGGACGAGGACAGAGCATCGCAACAGCCATGGACTCCAGGGGAGATGCAGTTCGATGGTGAAGGGGTGCATTCCTTTTTTCTCCCCCTTGTCAACGCGACGGCCCCCGGTGGCCACAGACGAGACGGAAGGCGCATGAGGCAGACCACCGGGGCACGCTGGAGTGGGGAGGGGCGGGGCACCGAGGTGAGAGGCGAGTCACCTTGCGCGCGTTGTCGGGCAGGCACGGGAGAAGGGAGGTGGCCGGCTCAGGCGGTCGCAGCCGGGGTAGGTGGCCGGACGGGGGTGGGAGGAGGGAGGTGGAGGAGGATCCCGCCGGATCCGGTGACCGCGGGGCGGTGGTGGGAGGAGGGACCGCCGGATCCGGTGGCCGCAGGGCGGTGGTGAGAGGGACCGCCGGATTCGGTGGCTAGAGGTCCGGGGATCGGTGGCTGGACGTGCGGAGCGGTGGCTTTGTGTGGCACTGGTGACGAGGGGGAGGGGCTGTGGCCGGGACGGTGGCTGGCCGCGAGGCGGCGGTGTGGGGAGAAGGTGGGGGGCGCCACGTCGGGGGTGATGGCCGGGGCGGTGGTGCGGGGAGAAGGTGGGGGGGCGGCCGGTTTCAGCACCGAGAAGGTTCGGTGGCCGCTGGACCGCGCAGCACCGGCCGGGGCGCCTGGGAAGAGGTGGAGCGCGTGGTTTGGTAGGTGGCGGCAGTGGGTGGCTGGGGAGCAAGGTCGGGGCGGTGATAGGTGGCTAGGAGCAAGGTCGGGGGTGGGGAGGAGAGAGGAAGTGGTGGGGATGGGTGGGGGCGTGGGATTAGTGGGGGGTGTGGGGCTTTTAGCTGCGGTTTTTTAGTCGGGTTCGGGCAGTTCAGATCGGGGCGAGGGACAGTGTCAAAGTGTTAGCAGAATAAGGGAGGTGTTATTAGAATAAGGTCTTAAGGGGTGTTATAATAATAGACCCACCCTATATATATATATATGCATCAAATCTTTGTTACATTATCTATTTTTAATTATATATTTTTGTACTTTGCTTTCATCTATATATTGATCTATTCTATCAGTTACTCCCACATTTGCATCTTGCTATGTTATTTCCATATATCTAATTTACGATCTTAATTTTCATTTCAAGCAGTACATTCCTTGCTTCGCAAGAACAGGAGTAGAAGGAAATCTTGGGCTTTACTTTGTTGATGACTCCCAGGATGTCATATTGACAATGTAGCATGGACATACAATGACGGTTAGCGTAAAACTTGATAAAGATGGTCACTCCTATTTTAATGCGGACCTTTGAAGAAAAATGTCTAAGCTGGCAATAAAATTCTAGTGCGTCCACCACAGCCTGGTCTAACTAACATGGATGTTTACTTCCCCAACGTCATCAGCCGATCAAAGTCTGATCGAGGTTAGTGTCCTTTCAACTTTCTCCATGATGTCATATTACTTAGCAAAATCGGGGTATTTGTTCTGACTAATTAATCACTATTTAAGCAACCAATTGTGATTTCATTTTCTAACTCCGTTCCTAGTCAATAACAAATTATATTTACCAAATTATGTGCACTATATATTCTTCTGCCATGTTTGGAATAAATAATACCTTTCCACCTTTTAAGCAGGATATGTTGGATGCATAGTGAATGATCTGTTTGTTACTAAGCGTACCAAATTTCACTTGAAGGACTTGAAGCATGTCATAAAATTTGTTGATAATCTGACAGAGATAGCACAACGTATGAACGCAGAATTTTGGATGGGATTAATTATATCTATGGTGCACACATTGAACAAGACCAATTGTGCACATAAAACATTGTTAAAAAGTCTTATTTTAATGTTGATGCTCATAAACTATATATATCTTCAATGATATGTTACAATTGGTTTTTATTCTACATTTCAACAGAAATTGCCCGCTGTAGCAGTTCCTGGTTTGATTTCCCGGCGTGGTCAAATTACACTTGTGCCTGCTAATAACGCCAAAGTGATTGCAAGGTACTGCATTTCCCGCAGAAATGGAACCATTCAAATTAACAAGGTGTCGCTTGTTGTGGCAATGCATACATATTGGAAAATTGGAGACAGTGATCTACTCATGCTCTATCAAGGCACAGGAGGGCTCTTCCTTTTCATTGACGAGATGCCGAGTCGCCGTGATCAAGCTGCTTCCAGCGGATAGTTGTGGTTGTTGGACCTCAGCCTCTTAAAAATGTGCTAGCTATTACTATGATAAGTATGTAGATATGGACCATATGGTTGTTGGCCGTTACATCAAATCTTTGTTACATTATGTATTTTTAATTATATATTTTTGTACTTTGCTTTCATCTATATATTGATCTATTCTATCAGTTACTCCCACATTTGCATCTTGCTATGTTATTTCAATATATCTAATTTACGATCTTAATTTTCATTTCAAGCAGTACATTCCTTGCTTTGCAAGAACATGAGTAGAAGGAAATCTTGGGCTTTACTTTGTTGATGACTCCCAGGATGTCATATTGACAATGCAGCATGGACATACAATGACGGTTAGCGTAAAACTTGATAAAGATGGTCACTCCTATTTTAATGCGGACCTTTGGAGAAAAATGTCTAAGCTGGCAATAAAATTCTAGTGCGTCCACCACAGCCTGGTCTAACTAACATGGATGTTTACTTCCCCAACGTCATCAGCCGATCAAAGTCTGATCGAGGTTAGTGTCCTTTCAACTTTCTCCATGCTGTCATATTACTTAGCAAAATCGGGGTATTTGTTCTGACTAATTGATCACTATTTAAGTAACCAATTGTGATTTCATTTTCTAACTCCGTTCCTAGTCAATAACAAATTATATTTACCAAATTATGCGCACTATATATTCTTCTGCCATGTTTGGAATAAATAATACCTTTCCACCTTTTAAGCAGGATATGTTGGATGCATAGTGAACGATCTATTTGTTACTAAGCGTACCAAATTTCACTTGAAGGACTTGAAGCATGTCATAAAATTTGTTGATAATCTGACAGAGATAGCACAACGTATGAACGCAGAATTTTGGATGGGATTAATTATATCTATGGTGCACACATTGAACAAGACCAATTGTGCACATAAAACATTGTTAAAAAGTCTTATTTTGATGTTGATGCTCATAAACTATATATATCTTCAATGATATGTTACAATTGGTTTTTATTCTACATTTCAACAGAAATTGCCCGCTGTAGCAGTTCCTGGTTTGATTTCCCGGCGTGGTCAAATTACACTTGTGCCTGCTAATAACGCCAAAGTGATTGCAAGGTACTGCATTTCCCGCAGAAATGGAACCATTCAAATTAACAAGGTGTCGCTTGTTGTGGCAATGACTACATATTGGAAAATTGGAGATAGTGATCTACTCATGCTCTATCAAGGCATAGGAGGGCTCTTCCTTTTCATTGACGAGATGCCGAGTCGCCGTGATCAAGCTGCTTCCAGCGGATAGTAGTGGTTGTTGGACCTCAGCCTCTTAAAATGTGCTAGCTATTACTATGATAAGTATGTAGATATGGACCATATGGTTGTTGGCCGTTACATCAAATCTTTGTTACATTATCTATTTTTAAGTATATATTTTTGTACTTTGCTTTCATCTATATATTGATCTATTCTATCAGTTACTCCCACATTTGCATCTTGCTATGTTATTTCAATATATCTAATTTACGATCTTAATTTTCATTTCAAGCAGTACATTCCTTGCTTTGCAAGAACATGAGTAGAAGGAAATCTTGGGCTTTACTTTGTTGATGACTCCCAGGATGTCATATTGACAATGCAGCATGGACATACAATGATGGTTAGCGTAAAACTTGATAAAGATGGTCACTCCTATTTTAATGCGGACCTTTGGAGAAAAATGTCTAAGCTGGCAATAAAATTCTAGTGCGTCCACCACAACCTGGGCTAACTAACATGGATGTTTACTTCCCCAACGTCATCAGCCGATCAAAGTCTAATCGAGGTTAGTGTCCTTTCAACTTTCTCCATGCTGTCATATTACTTAGCAAAATCGGGGTATTTGTTCTGACTAATTGATCACTATTTAAGCAACCAATTGTGATTTCATTTTCTAACTCCGTTCCTAGTCAATAACAAATTTTATTTACCAAATTATGTGCACTATATATTCTTCTGCCATGTTTGGAATAAATAATACCTTTCCACCTTTTAAGCAGGATATGTTGGATGCATAGTGAACGATTTGTATGTTACTAAGCGTACCAAATTTCACTTGAAGGACTTGAAGCATGTCATAAAATTTGTTGATAATCTGACAGAGATAGCACAACGTATGAACGCAGGATTTTGGATGGGATTAATTATATCTATGGTGCACACATTGAACAAGACCAATTGTGCACATAAAACATTGTTAAAAAGTCTTATTTTTAATGTTGATGCTCATAAACTATATATATCTTCAATGATATGTTACAATTGGTTTTTATTTTCCATTTCAACAGAAATTGCCCGCTGTAGCAGTTCCTGGTTTGATTTCCCGGCGTGGTCGAATTACACTTGTGCCTGCTAATAACGCCAAAGTGATTGCAAGGTACTGCATTTCCTGCGGAAATGGAACCATTCAAATTAACAAGGTGTTGCTTGTTGTGGCAATGCATACATATTGAAAAATTGGAGACAGTGTTCTACTCATGCTCTATCAAGGCACAGGAGGGATCTTCCTTTTCATTGACGAGATGTCGAGTCGCCGTGATCAAGCTGCTTCCAGCGGATAGTTGTGGTTGTTGGACCTCGGCCTCTTAAAATGTTCTAGCTATTACTACGTTAAGTATGTAGATATGGACCATATGGTTGTTGGCCATTAGCCTCTTAAAATGTGATAGTTGTTACATGTTAAGTATCTAGATATGGACCATATAGTTGTCAAAACCGTGTTACGAAGATCCTCCTTTTGTTAAATAGTGTAACCACTATATATATGTTACTCAAATGTTGTTAGCCAAGTTCTTAAATTTTCATGGAAAGTATTAGTATCGTACACAGTTCTTTGAGTTTAAGCGTGTGCCCGATGTCTAGATGGCATTTGCATATTAACTGTCCAGATTGCAAATTCACACACATGTTAACATAAGGAAACGTATGTGTAACTTACTAATCGTATGTGTAACTTACTAATCATCACACACGAGTACTCGCAGACGCATCGTGTGCGATACTCCTAGCCATCGCAAGCAACTAGTTTGCATTTTCAAAGTTTCTTGTATGAGAATCGCACACGAACTTACTATAGTAACCATTTGTGTTATAATTTCTCATCGTAAACAGTTCATTTGAGTGGGTTGTTTGTTGCATATCACACACATCTGGTTTACACGAATCGTTTGTGTTCTTTTGGCTGATCGCAAATGCCGCATATCAAACACATCTTGTTAAGATGAACCGTTTCCATTCTCTTACCTAATCGAAAATAGTTTGTCCGAGTGAACTGTATGCTATATATCACACACACCTTGATCTGATTGACCATTTCTGTTGCATTCCCTAATAGCACACAGTTCATCAGAGCGAACTGTATGTCGTATATTGCACACACATTGATATGGCCGTCCGTTTATGTTGTTCTTCCTCATCGCAAACAGTTCTCCTGGATCAACCGTATGCCCAGCATCGCACACGCAAGTAAAATCTGAACTATGTTTGATGTGTCCGCTATTGCAAACATTTTACACTTTTTTGACGGGTTTTTTACACCACCATTTGTGATTATTGCATCACACACAGTTTCGTCAAAAGGTCTCTCATCGTAGTGTCCCGTCAGCAGCATCCTGCAGTAGTGAGTACATAATTTGGTTTACAATTTTAGAATTCAACATTATGATTTTGAGATCATTGTATTTGTAAATCATATTATATATATAAAGGAGCAGAATTCTTTGTTGTGCTTTTGAAAGTATATATAAAAAATGATGTGTATAGAATTTTATTCCAATTGAAAATGGATCTCGTCCGAACAAAAATAGAATACAAAATGGATTGGAATTGAGTTGGCACGGTAAACGTGCAAGCTTTTTTCTCAAAAAATTGAACGAAGCGGCCAAACTCGCAATAACTGCCCAAAACCAAAATATGGGAGATGGAAATTACTGCCTGTCCCTGACATGCAACAAATGTCGGCTCGATTTCAATAGGTCTTGATAGGGGCAGGTTTGTAATTTCACTCAAACATGACATAACCGCCTCTCACCCGGATTCATACACGGTGGGTGCCAAAACACAGTGTCTCCTTGGCCGAAATCGCCTCTCACCCGGATTCATACACGGTTGGCGCCGAAACAAACTCTCCTCGGCCAAAATCTTCGTCGGCAAATATTCGGTGTATGCGAGATTACCGTCCTATTCCCAACTGACTAATATTGTTGTGATGTAGGAAATTTTAGACGGGGGCTAAGTTTGTAAATTTCCTTGCATTTGAGACAAGTGCGCCCTAGAGACATGGTTCCCCCCTTCCTGTCTCCCTCCATTTCCCCATTCGTACTCCGTGGGCGCCAAAACACCCTCTCCACCCCAGCCTCCTCTGTCCGCACCCCATCTACCACCGTCCTCCTCCACCATGCCGGAGTTGATACCCCGACGCTGGTGTCGGTCTCAAAACCGGCAGATCTCGGGTAGGGGGGTTGAAGCTGTGCGTCTGAGGATCAATAGTAACAATGGAGAAGGGACACAGTGTTTACCCAGATTCGGGCCGTCTTAATGGAGGTAAAACCCTACTCCTGCTTGATTATATTTGAGGGTATAGGGGTTACAAGAGTTGATCTACCACGAGATCAATTCAGCTAACCCTAGATAGATAGCCTAGCAATGTTATGATCCTCCCTCCGATCTACCCTCTGGTTTATATAGACACCGGAAGGGCTTAGGGTTGTACAAGGTCGGTTTTACATAAAGGAATAAGATCCGGACACCTATACTTGCCATCCATGTATACGGGAGTCCCCACTGGACACGAGAGAGAATCTTCTGTCTTGTGTCTTGACGGCCCTCCAGTCTGGCCCACATCAATAGACCGGACGCCCGAGGACCCCCTAATCTAGGACTCCCACGGTAGCCCCTGAACCAGTCTTCAATGATGATATATTCGGCGCTCAGATTGTCTTCGGCATTGCAAGGCGGGTTCCTTAGAGAATACACACCGGCTTTCCTCTGTAAAAACAATTGTATCCGGCTTTTCACAACAAACACAACCCTTAGCCACGATGGCGGGATATATATATAATAAAAAAGGAGAATAGTGTCTTTTTCCGACAACTTTTCCGGCGAAGCGTCAGACTTCACCTTTCGGCATTTCAAACCATTTTCACACTCCGCGTTCCGTGTTTCGAGGCCACGCCTCATTGGCACATCCCGTCAAAATAGAGATCGTGCCCATTTAATACGGGATTGCATATCAACGATATCTGGGTAGTCCAACCGACAGTGGCGCATACCCACATCGGGAACAGACGAGGTTTTAAGGCTATGGAGGCGGGCGCTTGGCATTCACGGCTTATATAAACGGGTAAAGATTCATCTTTACCATCCCACGCTTTCTTCCTTCCTCTGCCTCCCTATCTCCAAGCTCTAGCGCCCGAGCCTCGAAACCTCCCACTACCACCAACCTCTCCAGTCATGTCCGGATCCGGCTTCCAGGGCAAGTGGGTCAGCCTCCTCCGTGAGGGAGAAGGACATCAAGGAGCTCCAAGATGCAGGGTACCTGAGTACGGACATCGCGTACAGGGTCCCTGCCAAGAAGCAAGTCATCCCCACCCCAGAACACGGCAAAAGGGTGGTATTCGTCCTCCACTTCCTCTGTGGACTAGGGTTTCCACTTCATCCTTTTGTCCGTGGCCTCATGTTCTATTATGGGCTAGATTTCCATGATCTAGCCCCAAACTTATTCCTCCACATCTCGGCGTTTTCATCATGTGCGAGGCGCTCCTCCGCATTCCCCCCACTTCGGCCTCTGGCTCAAAGTCTTCAACGTAAAGCCAAAGGTGGTGGATGGGGAGCACGCAGAATGCGGAGGCGCGATGGTAAGCAAGCTTCCCAACATCACCTGGCCCAAATGGGCTTTTGTGGAAACTGTGAAAATATGGCAGCAGGAGTGGTTCTATATCACCGAACCTCATGGCGCCAACTGGGTGGCCACTCTTGAGTTTAGATCCGGGCCCCCAATGCGGCTAGCGTCATGGATCAACAAAGGTTTGGACTGGGGGTCAACTGACGAGGTGTCGATGCTGCAAAATCGCATCAAAAACATCATAAAAAGGAACACCGACATCACCGACGTGGTTCAGGTGATGCTATTTCGCCGGACCCTTCCCTGCCAGCACCGGCCTCTCCACATGTGAGAGTTTAATCCGGAAGGGCCGCGGACCTTGCAATAGTTCTTCGACATGATGCATGAAGATATTTGGAGTCTGCTTTTCAAGGCCCAGAAGCAGAAGTCGTGGCCGGAGACGACCGATGACATCGGCCTCGACTGTGCTCACCCAGCCACTCTAGTAAGTTTTTAGCTTCCGAACATAACTTAATCCAGAAATCACAGGGGTGTATTGAGACTCTCATGTTTGAAACAGGGCTGGGCGAAGAAGGCGGAGTGGATCAAGTGTCCGGCTCCGCTGCCCGAGAGCCCTGCTGATCCTCTGCTGACGAGGATGCTGGTTCTGGTGCCATACCAGGCGCCCGAAAAGAAGACCAAGAAGAGGGGCAAGGAGGCCAAAGACGGCCCCCGCCAAAAAGGTCCCTTGGACACTATGTCTAGGGAGTCCGAAGCCCTCTCCTCCCACGAGGGAGATGAAGACGAAAAGGAGGAGGAGCAGGAAGAGAACAACTCTCCCCCTAAGGGGAGGAGGATGAAAAGGGCGGCTTCCGCAGACCCAGAAGCAGAGGCGTCCAAAAGAGGGAGAGTATCTCTCATGGACGACTCGGATTCGGATGTTGAAGTCATCCCCGAGCACCGCCACAGGTCGAAGCCCCCAGCCGAATCGTGAGTATCTTCAGATGCCTTACATACACCGGTGTTTATGGTTTTTAACATATTGCATTGTGTGTTTCAGCCCGGCCCGCGATCTCCCTCAAATGTTGTCTCCGAGAAATTCATTGGAGCCAGGGATGGTGGAGAATGAGACGCCTCTGTGGGCTTCCCCACCTATCGCTCCGGATGACACCGAAGTCATGTCCCGAAGAGCCTCTCCAGGCCATGAAGAGGTGCAGGAGGCCTTCAGGACAGTGCCAGAGGGTAAAACATCGGCTACCGAAGACATGGGGGGGGGCAACCCCCATGGAGACTGGGGATGGGGGCCATGACCAATCCGGCTCCAGGCCACACACTATTCTGGAAACCCATATGGTTCTGAAATCCACCGAGCGACCCCCTTTGAAGGAGGGGGAGCGTCAACTCCACCGACGACCTCCATGAATCCGGAAGCGCATGAAAATTTGACGGAAGCGCTTCGTCATACTTCCGTCGTGGAGGAACACCGCACCTTTATGGGTGTGGTGGCTAAGAAGATTCAGTCCACCAAAAGCGGGCTGAACGAAGCCTTTACCAGCCTGTTAACGGGCTTTGAGGTATGCGATGTAATTTTCTAACCAATTTCAATAAAGAGATATACCTATGCGTAGATAGTAGCCCCTGAGACTCTGTCCGGTTTCGAAGACGTCGGACAGAGGATCACATAGTGTTCGGGAGAGGTGACATTCTATTATACAATAGGCTTCCCTGCTGGCGGCAAGCGCCCAGTCCACCGAAGTTTCTGAACTCACTCGGAAGCTGTGGCTGGCCAATGAAGAGGTTTTCCGCATCAATAAGCGGATTGAGGAGACGCAAGGTATGCGTACATTGAGTATAAGTCCCCAAGTGTATATATTTTAATAGTTTGATGATGGACTAAAAAATGTTTTAACTGTGCCCACAGTTGGCGCCGATGAGGTCGAGTCGCAAATGTATACGATCAAGATCAAGGACTCACGGGAAGATATCACAACACAACTCTAGACACAAAATAAAATAATACAAGCTTTATATTACAAGCCAGGGGCCTCGGGGGCTCGAATACATAAGCTCGAAAACACAAGAGTCAGCGGAAGCAACAATATCTGAGTACAGACATGAGTTAGACAAGTTTGCCTTAAGAAGGCTAGCACAAAACAACAACGATCGAAAAGGCAAGGCCTCCTGCCTGGGAGCCTCCTAACTACTCTTGGTCGTCGGCGTCCGTCACGTGGTAGTAGGCACCCTCGGGGTAGCAGCCGTCGTCAAAGGTGGCATCTGGCTCCTGGACTCCACTATCTGGTTGCAACAACCAGAAAGAAGAAAGAAGGGGAAAAAGGGGAAGCAAAGCAACCGTGAGTACTCATCCAAAGTACTCGCAAGCAAGGATCTACACTACATATGCAACATTATCAACGGAAGGCTGTATATGTGGACTGGGCTGCAAAAATGCCAGAATAGGGAGAAGGCCTAGTCCTATCGAAGACTAGCATCTTCTCGAACCCACCATCTTGCAGCAACAGGAGGGAGTAGAGTAGCATAAAGTAAAGCGGTAGTAGTGTTATCAACCTCGGCCAGAGATCCTTTCTCGACTCCCTGCGAGAAAGCAATCCCAGAGCCATACTATCCAGTTATCATCACAATCAAATCCTCATCACCATCCAGTTCTCATCACATCCAGTTCTAGTTGTATCGATCGGGATACAACTCCAAGTGTCCGTTACCGTAGGACAGGCTATCGATAGATGTTTTCTTCCCTGCAGGGGTGCACCAACTTACCCACCACGCTCGATTGACTCCGGCCGGACACACTTTCCAGGGTCATGCCCGGCCTCGGCCAAACAATACGCCGCAACCCGACCTAGACTTAACAGAGAGGTCAGCACGCCGGACTAAACCTATGCCCCTAGGGGTCATGGGCCATCTCCCCGGAAACTCCTGCACGTTGCGTACGCGGCCGGTGAGCAGACCTAGCTACCTCCTTCAACAAGGCAGGCGCTTGCGCAGTCCAACCCGGCGCGCGCCACTCAGTCGCTGACGTCTATTAAGCTTTGGCTGATGTATACGACGCAGAACGCCCATACTATGCCCACGTGATGGTTAGTGCTATCAGGCCAGAGGCCCCTCGGATCAAATATCCAAATCGTAGTGGATTAGGAACGCGCGGTAACAAGCAGAGACTCACGAAAGAGGTGACCCCGTTGCCCCGTCTCGAGGACTTGCGGCAAGGGCTAAGAATGCCCGGCCACGCCTCATAATTATCTCACGGGCACCTTCCAGGTCAACCCGTCTCCACATCTCTTTCCAAGTAACAGTTGTAAAGTCCAAGTATCCGTGTGTCCAAACATCAAGAGGAAAACCCAAGGAATCACCCCCGGTGGGTTCCACTCAATGTAATCATCAAGGTGAACGTAGAGGAATCACCCTCGAGGTTCACACTTGGGGGGTTGCACGACAGAGCCGTATCGGAAGTGGTTAAGGAGGAAATCACCCTCGATGACCACGACCGAATAGCTACACTACAGGTTAACATCAGAAGTGCTGTAGAGGTCTCACCCTCGGCACTCGATAGTAACCCAGCAGTGTCGAGAAACTAAGGGGAAAGTGATGTGCGGTGCCGGGGCCTGCTCTTCAATCCCGTTGAACGGGTCTTCAATGATGAAGCAGGGGCAACAAGGACAAGGTGGGGGGTCACTGATGGATCACTAACCAACCTATACTAAGCAGATTAGGATAAGCAGGTAAGGTACAATAACAGGTACAAAAGCAGGCTATGCATCAGAATAGGAGCATACAATAATAGTAGCAAAATCTAATGCAAGCATGAGAGAATGGAATGGGCGATATCGGGATGATCAAAGGGGGGGCTTGCCTGGTTGCTCTGGCAAGGAGGGGTCGTTGTCGATGACGTAGTCGATCATCGGGGCATCAGCGGCCTCGGGGTCTACCGGAGAGAAGAGGGGGAAGAAACAGTAAATATAAAGCAAACATAGCATCACAAAGCATAACGTGGCAATATGTTGTGCCGGGAGTGACCTAACGTATGGCTACACGATATAGGTGAAGGGAGAATTCAACCGGGAATGTATTCCCGGTTCCAGACCTGTGTCAGACAGATGACCGGAGGGGGAAAGTTCCATGTTCAGCATGCTAGGGGCATGTGACAGATGAACGGACCGCATATTCGGATTCGTTGGATTTTTCTGAGCAACTTTCATATAGAAAACATTTTCATCCGAGATACGGTTTATTTTCTATGAATTTTTAAAGATTAAACCATTTTCTGGAATTACTTTTAATTCAAAAAAAACAGGTTAAAAGCTAGGTGCACCTAGATCTGTGCACACTAAAGTATACCAGAGGATGACTTGTGGGTCCAGGGGGTCCCAGTTGACTAGTCAATGCTTGACTAGTCAACAGGGGGTGGGGCCCCCTGTCATTGTCTGCGTATTGGACTAACATGATTAGTTTATACTAATTAAGTAGTTAATAGGTTAATTAACATGATTAATTAGGTTAATCGATTAATTAATTTAATATTATTATTTATTTATTTTTACAAATACATTTTTCGGTTCGTTTAACTTTCTCAAAGTTTTGGGGGCAGGCCCCACGTCCAGTAGCACGACGAGGGCGCTGGATCAGGGCGTAGCCAGCAGGCGGGGCCGCGGCGAGGCCGGCCGGCCGGAGCTGTGCCCGTCAACGGCAGTGGGTGGCGCGTGCGAGGTGAGGGACGGCCGGAGCCGCAAACGCGCGTGGGCAGAGAAGGGCGCGTCGGGTGGGAGCGAGGGCGCGGTCAGGGGCGCACGACGCGCGCGTGAGAGCGCCTGGGTGGAGTGACAGGGGCACGGTGAGCGCGCCGGGGAGGGAGGCGATGCGCGGGCGCGCGCGTCGGGCGTGGCCGGCGCGACACGAGCGCAGCCAGGCCATGGCCATGGTGGGGGGAGCCGCGGGATGCGGTGGCTGCTTCAGGGAGAGAGGAGGACGACCGGGGGTTGCTCACCCACGTTGAAGGGAAGGCCCGATGCAGGGGGAACCGACGGCGGGGCGAGGTGGCAGCGACGGCGAACGGCGTTGGCGTCGGGGCGTCGTTGGGGAGGAGGATGGGGACGGTTGCATTCCGGCGGTGAGGCGGCGTCAGCGCGGTCGACGAGCGACGGGCACATCGTCAGCAGGCGTCGGCCTACGAGGAGGACGCGGCGGGGGCTTGACGGATGAGCTGCGAGGCGTCCGGCAAGGGGAGGGGGTCTCCGGGCGTCGAATGGCGGGTCGGGCGCGGCATTGGGGCTCCTAGATCGGGAGGGGGAGGAGGCGAGGAGAACGGCGTCAGGGTGGGCGCCGACGACGGGGCGCCGGGTGGAGGGGATCGGAGAAGGGGCGCCCCTCCTCTGGGTGAGTGGGCGACGGCGCAGGGAGGGAACGAGGGAGAGTGGGGATCGTGGGGGATGTGGGGCGACCGAGTTAGGGTTAGCGAGGGAGTGGGGGGGCTAAGGAGGCCCGGCTGGGCCTGGTGGGTCGGCCAGTGCGGCGGCCAGCTGGGCCGTTCGGCCCAGCGTGGGGGGGGGGGCGGGGGGGTTGTTTCTTCTTTTTTTTTACATTTAAATTTTTTTACTTTTTGGTTTACCATTTTTAGTCTCAGTTTTGCATTTTCTTTTAGTACCTTATGAGTTTTGTTTTGAACAAAACTTGGCACATAAATCTAACACAATACCTTGAGATGGAATAAAGAGTTTGGGGTCAAGAGGAGTTGTCTAATTATTTTTAGAAACTTCAAAAGGCCAAATTTTAAATGCTGCTGGACCACTAAATAATTTCCAGGAGCACTTTCGGAATCCAAAGGAGGTTGGTTCCAACATGAGAAATACCTAGGGATTATTTGCCACACTTTGAACATTTTATTTTTTAGGTTTGGCAAATATGAATTTTTTAGATTAAAATTTGAATTTGAACTGTGATTTGGATCAAGTGAAGATTAGCAACAGTAACATGATGACATGACACCAATAACAGGGGATTACTGTAGCATGACACTGGGGGTGTCACAAATCTCCTCCACTACAAGAAATCTCGTCCCGAGATTTAAGTGGGGAAGTAAAGAGTAACTTCGGGAGAACTGACCCTTATAGGGTTAATTATCTGGTGAACAATTCAGGGAATGAGGCAGAAGTATCTCTCGAGTTGAAACTTAATAAAACATCGAGAGCAAGTATGAAGGTACAATAGGAAGTTTCAAGCGAATCGACAAACGATTGATACCTGAACAAAGTGTGAGAAAGGGGTTCAGAGCATCGGGAATAAATCATCTCTCAAAAGGTGGCTCGTGACACGATGCGAAGCCAAATGCAAGAATATTTCGGAATCAAAGATATACAGGAGAGTCAGGTTTCGATCCTGTGGATCTGTGGGTTATAGGCCCACCATGTGGGTTAAAGGTAGAAAGGGGGATGACATCTTGCATGGTCATGATAGTAAGGCATGTCAGAGGATAGCCTGCCAATTATGTTGGCAACAACGTTGGTACCAAGGGCGAGGGACGAAGAGAACCATTTTCCTGCTCGTAATACGAGGCGGACCAATAGGCAAAGTTCTCGTCCATCGGTGGTTACCGGAATGTCATCAGCAATAGTAACAGGGTCACACTGACAGAGTTGTAAACCGAGGTGTTTCCATAAGCAGGGAATTATTTCTGCTTATAACATATATAGATCACAAGAAAGGTTGAGTAAACCAATGGAAAGGAAAATGTGTTTATTATGATAACCAGACCAATGGAAAGGAAAGATGTTTATACCCAAGTGTTAGAGTATAACTTTCCCAAGGAAAGGCAGAGCATGATAGGGCTCCAAGTATTAAGCCGTTTAGACAGGGGGCAAGGAATTTATGAGGTTTACCCATACAACGGTGTTTGGATAATTGATCAAGAACAGTTAGCATTGCGCTCCCAATGTTCTTGTTGATGATCAGAGTACCACACACTTGCTTCGGGATAGTGTTGACATGGCCATCGGGGAAATGTCAGACTTCGGATACACAAAGGATCCATCGGAACAACTTATAAAATAAGTCATACAATTTCAGCAAGGAAAAGATGAGGATGGGGCACACGGGCTCAGAAACAATTCATCGAGGGGGGTAAGGATGTTATTTCTCATCATGAATTCGGTTGATAACCTTGAAAAGTTTGGAATGATGATGATGATCACGACACATTTGTCGAGAGGTTTCATGAAGATGTAATCGATCAACGACGACATTAAGCAAAAGAAATGATGAAGTGTAAGGTTAATTGAATCGCGAGTACGACACAAACTCGAAAGCAAGCTTGCTGTTCATGGCAAAATGGTATGACGAGGAAGATCGACATAAGCTTAGCTCGTCGTCGAAAATTGTGCTCCGGAAAGGACCTGGTAGCACAGTTAAAATTTAGCATGATAATGATATAACCGATCAAGCTAGGAATGATGTGATGGAGTATCATTCCAATGAGAATTCACAAGTGGTAGTGCAATGACACAATATACTTGAGATAACAAGGGGCAATACTTGAGGTAGATCAAAAATAGAGGTTAGACATATGAAATGATCTGCAGAAGACAAGTATTTTAACTTGTCCAGGAAATGGAGTTAAGGAGAAACTATGGTCGGAACCACGGTTACGAATGATCAAACCACCGATACAAGATGAACTTATAAAAAGGGTAATCATATTTACGAGCAGCTTCCACGATAAGTTCTACATCGGGTCCATGGGCATGAACACAAGGGTTCAAGGTCGACTCCCACTTTTTCAATGCATAACCTTTCATTCACTCCTCGTTTTTCAAAGAAAATGTAGTGCAGAGGATTTATCTGGCGAAGTACCAGAAGAGTAAGACTCGTGAGAACTCTCGGGTTCACTCGGATTATGGAAGGCATAAGTTCAACCCATCGGGGCATTTTTACGAATCTATACAACCATCAACCAAGCAAAAGATACGAGTTCGAAAGCAGAGTATCGAAGTCAAAGCAGATGATACAATATACTGAAGGTATTATGTATCAGGGAAATACTGATAAGATTTTGGATGTGAAGGACACTGTCGGATAACAACCCAACAATGGATCTGGCGATTCACGACAGAGTTGATGTGAGTATCAGTAATCAATCAGATGAAGAAAGAATGCAAAGGCTTCGGATAATAGAAACATCTGAATAATTCGATGCTTAAATGCAAAGAAATCATGATTTCAAAAATAGAAGATCAGAAGCAGACGCTTTGATCAAAAGATAAGTAAGTTGAATAGCCTTAGGGATACAATCGACAACAAATCGATTGGTCGAGAAACAGCTCTTGGTCAAATGACGTCCAAGCCGGAAGGATGAATTCTATGATCCGACTGAGGATTGCGAGCATCCGCAACATATTGAATCAACGGACTCAAAAGGATAGTGACAGAGATGTCAATGAAGATTACTTGAAATATGGAATTAACCATAATGCAAGCAAAAAAGAATTTCAACAGCAACAGGTTGCTGAGGATTTTTGGAAGTCAGATAGTATTTCAAAGAATTTTGTGAATCAGACGAACAACTGAGGATGAACGGATCCTCGGTGAGTGCGAGGAATTATTCGAAGGGGGGGTATTCATGGGGCAAAGAACTGCAAGGCAGTAAGCTCAAAGGATTCTCGAAACAATAGAGAATTTTGGGGCATCTTGTAATAACAAGAGCATCGAGGAATGATTGTATGAATGGCAAGTGTATGTAGTTTTCCATAGGGGTTGACGGTGGAAGGGAATCGCAAAAGTGATGAGCACAAGTTCTCGAGCAAACATCGGAGAGTATCTCCGAAGGCTTCTGGGGGAGCAGGTGATCATCTGGAAGGAAGGGGCTCTCCGGGAGGAAGTCATTGCGAGAACCTAGCGTTAGAGTTAGTAAAATCGTTTAACCCGAATAGACGAGAGATCAGAGTCCCAGAGTATAGACGAGGAATAAAAGATCCTAATACCACCCAATGGCGACGTGGGCCCGTAAGACACACAGCCAATGTTAGTAAAAGTTTTTCAGTGACTAGACTCAACTTCGGCCAAGTAGTTGGAAAGGGGGCTACCTACAGGCAGTCGGCTCTGATACCAACTTGTGACACCCTCGATTCAATCGTACACTAATCATACACGCAAATGTGTACGATCAAGATCAAGGACTCACGGGAAGATATCACAACACAACTCTAGACACAAATTAAAATAATACAAGCTTTATATTACAAGCCAGGGGCCTCGAGGGCTCGAATACATAAGCTCGAAAACACAAGAGTCAGCGGAAGCAACAATATCTGAGTACAGACATGAGTTAGACAAGTTTGCCTTAAGAAGGCTAGCACAAAACAACAACGATCGAAAAGGCAAGGCCTCCTGCCTGGGAGCCTCCTAACTACTCTTGGTCGTCGGCGTCCGTCACGTGGTAGTAGGCACCCTCGGGGTAGCAGCCGTCGTCAAAGGTGGCATCTGGCTCCTGGACTCCACCATCTGGTTGCAACAACCAGAAAGAAGAAGAAGGGGGAAAAGGGGAGCAAAGCAACCGTGAGTACTCATCCAAAGTACTCGCAAGCAAGGATCTACACTACATATGCAACATTATCAAAGGAAGGCTGTATATGTGGACTGGGCTGCAGAAATGCCAGAATAGAGAGAAGGTCTAGTCCTATCGAAGACTAGCATCTTCTGGAAACCCACCATCTTGCAGCAAACAGGAGGGAGTAGAGTAGCATAAAGTAAAGTGGTAGTAGTGTTATCAACCTCGGCCAGAGATCCTTTCTCGACTCCCTGCGAGAAAGCAATCCCAGAGCCATACTATCCAGTTATCATCACAATCAAATCCTCATCACCATCCAGTTCTCATCACAAGTATCCAGTTCTAGTTGTATCGATCGGGATACAACTCCAAGTGTCCGTTACCGTAGGACAGGCTATCGATAGATGTTTCTTCCCTGCAGGGGTGCACCAACTTACCCACCACGCTCGATTGACTCCGGCCGGACACACTTTCCAGGGTCATGCCCGGCCTCGGCCAAACAATACGCCGCAACCCGACCTAGACTTAACAGAGAGGTCAGCACGCCGGACTAAACCTATGCCCCCAGGGGTCATGGGCCATCTCCCCGGAAACTCCTGCACGTTGCGTACGCGGCCGGTGAGCAGACCTAGCTACCTCCTTCAACAAGGCAGGCGCTTGCGCAGTCCAACCCGGCGCGCGCCACTCAGTCGCTGACGTCTATTAAGCTTTGGCTGATGTATACGACGCAGAACGCCCATACTATGCCCACGTGATGGTTAGTGCTATCAGGCCAGAGGCCCCTCGGATCAAATATCCAAATCGTAGTGGATTAGGAACGCGCGGTAACAAGCAGAGACTCACGAAAGAGGTGACCCCGTTGCCCCGTCTCGAGGACTTGCGGCAAGGGCTAAGAATGCCCGGCCACGCCTCGTAATTATCTCACGGGCACCTTCCAGGTCAACCCGTCTCCACATCACTTTCCAAGTAACAGTTGTAAAGTCCAAGTATCCGTGTGTCCAAACATCAAGAGGAAAACCCAAGGAATCACCCCCGGTGGGTTCCACTCAATGTAATCATCAAGGTGAACGTAGAGGAATCACCCTCGAGGTTCACACTTGAGGGGTTGCACGACAGAGTCGTATCGGAAGTGGTTAAAGAGGAAATCACCCTCGATGACCACGACCGAATAGCTACACTACAGGTTAACATCAGAAGTGCTGTAGAGGTCTCACCCTCGGCACTCGATAGTAACCCAGTAGTGTCGAGCAACTAAGGGGAAAGTGATGTGCGGTGCCGGGGCCTGGTCTTCAATCCCGTTGATCGGGTCTTCAATGATGAAGCAGGGGCAACAAGGACAAGGTGGGGGTCACTGATGGATCACTAACCAACCTATACTAAGCAGATTAGGATAAGCAGGTAAGGTACAATAACAGGTACAAAAGCAGGCTATGCATCAGAATAGGAGCATACAATAACAATACCAAAATCTAATGCAAGCATGAGAGAATGGAATGGGCGATATCGGGATAATCAAAGGGGGGGCTTGCCTGGTTGCTCTGGCAAGGAGGGGTCGTTGTCGACGACGTAGTCGATCACCGGGGCATCAGCGGCCTCTGGGTCTACCGGAGAGAAGAGGGGGAAGAAACAGTAAATATAAAGCAAACATAGCATCACAAAGCATAACGTGGCAATATGTTGTGCCAGGAGTGACCTAACGTATGGCTACACGATATAGGTGAAGGGAGAATTCAACCGGGAATGTATTCCCGGTTCCGGACCTGTGTCAGACAGATGACCAGAGGGGGAAAGTTCCATGTTCAGCATGCTAGGGGCATGTGGCAGATGAACGGACCGCATATTCGGATTCGTTGGATTTTTCTGAGCAACTTTCATATAGAAAACATTTTCATCTGAGATACGGTTTATTTTCTATGAATTTTTAAAGATTAAACCATTTTCTGGAATTACTTTTAATTCAGAAAAACAGGTTAAAAGCTAGGTGCACCCAGATCTGTGCACACAAAAGTATACCAGAGGATGACTTGTGGGTCCAGGGGGTCCCAGTTGACTAGTCAATGCTTGACTAGTCAACAAGGGGTGGGGCCCCCTGTCATTGTCTGCGTATTGGACTAACATGATTAGTTTATACTAATTAAGTAGTTAATAGGTTAATTAACATGATTAATTAGGTTAATCAATTAATTAATTTAATTATTATTATTTATTTATTTTTACAAATACATTTTTCGGTTCGTTTAACTTTCTCAAAGTTTTGGGGGCAGGCCCCACGTCCAGTAGCACGACGAGGGCGCTGGATCAGGGCGTAGCCAGCAGGCGGGGCCGCGGCGAGGCCGGCCGGCCGGAGCTGTGCCCGTCAACGGCAGTGGGTGGCGCGTGCGAGGTGAGGGACGGCCGGAGCCGCAAACGCGCGTGGGCAGAGAAGGGCGCGTCGGGTGGGAGCGAGGGCGCGGTCAGGGGCGCACGACGCGCGCGTGAGAGCGCCTGGGTGGAGTGACAGGGGCACGGTGAGCGCGCCGGGGAGGGAGGCGATGCGCGGGCGCGCGCGTCGGGCGTGGCCGGCGCGACACGAGCGCAGCCAGGCCATGGCCATGGTGGGGGGAGCCGCGGGATGCGGTGGCTGCTTCAGGGAGAGAGGAGGACGACCGGGGGTTGCTCACCCACGTTGAAGGGAAGGCCCGATGCAGGGGGAACCGACGGCGGGGCGAGGTGGCAGCGACGGCGAACGGCGTTGGCGTCGGGGCGTCGTTGGGGAGGAGGATGGGGACGGTTGCATTCCGGCGGTGAGGCGGCGTCAGCGCGGTCGACGAGCGACGGGCACATCGTCAGCAGGCGTCGGCCTACGAGGAGGACGCGGCGGGGGCTTGACGGATGAGCTGCGAGGCGTCCGGCAAGGGGAGGGGGTCTCCGGGCGGCGAATGGCGGGTCGGGCGCGGCGTTGGGGCTCCCAGATCGGGAGGGGGAGGAGGCGAGGAGAACGGCGTCAGGGTGGGCGCCAACGACGGGGCGCCGGGTGGAGGGGATCGGACAGGGGGCGCCCCTCCTCTGGGTGAGTGGGCGACGGCGCAGGGAGGGAACGAGGGAGAGTGGGGATCGTGGGGGATGTGGGGCGACCGAGTTAGGGTTAGCGAGGGAGTGGGGGGGCTAAGGAGGCCCGGCTGGGCCTGGTGGGTCGGCCAGTGCGGCGGCCAGCTGGGCCGTTCGGCCCAGCGTGGGGGGGGGGGGGGGGGTTGTTTCTTCTTCTTTTTTTACAGTTAAATTTTTAACTTTTCGGTTTACCATTTTTAGCCTCAGTTTTGCATTTTCTTTTAGTACCATATGAGTTTTGTTTTGAACAAAACTTGGCACATAAATCTAACACAATACCTTGAGATGGAATAAAGAGTTTGGGGTCAAGAGGAGTTGTCTAATTATTTTTAGAAACTTCAAAAGGCCAAATTTTAAATGCTGCTGGACCACTAAATAATTTCCAGGAGCACTTTCGGAATCCAAAGGAGGTTGGTTCCAACATGACAAATACCTAGGGATTATTTGCCACACTTTGAACATTTTATTTTTCAGGTTTGGCAAATATGAATTTTTTATTTTAGATTGAAATTTGAATTTGAACTGTGATTTGGATCAAGTGAAGATTAGCAACAGTAACATGATGACATGACACCAATAACAGGGGATTACTGTAGCATGACACTGGGGGTGTCACAGCGTATTACGGCTGGTAAGGCCTTTATTATGTAGAGTAGGTATACCAGTAGAAGATATATTTTACTAACCTGAGTTCGGAGTTCTCTAGGAGCCTTTGCCGACCTGCCAAGAAGCATTGCAGATGCCGCCGCATTCTTCCGAGCCGAAGAGGGTAGCTCCACGGAAAAATTGTTCTGGTCGCAGTACCTGGCGCCAGAGCTTCCAGTGTCCCTGAGCGACCAGATGAAGTAGTTGTCTCGGCTGCATAGGATGGCTGGCCTGGCCATGAAGGACGTGATAGTCCGTCTGTGGCCGGCTGAAGCCGTACCCAACAGCCACTTCGGTCTCATGAAGAAGTTGGTGGAGGCGCTCCCTCGGATTGATGCCCTTAAGCGGTCATCCTGTATTGAGGGTGCTCGGATGGCCTTTGCTCGTGTGAAGGTTTAGTGGGCGAAGATGAAAGCCACCGAGGTTGCCACCACAGGGCCAGGCCATCTAAGGGCAAGGAGCACCGTCGGCCGGAGAGGTACTTCGACAAGGTCCTCGAGGGAGCCCGTATTGTAGAGGGCCAGTGCTCCAAGGACATAATGTTTAAGCAGTTGTGTCCGGTTTGTAAGAGCGATGTAATGAACTCGTAATGTATGTATGATTATGCTTTATTATCAATTTATCCTCCAATTAGTTGTTTATATGTGTGAAAGTTTACCAGTCATCGTCTTCATCCCCCATGTAGATGCTACAGGGGTGTTCGGGACCGCATGACCACATTTTATCCAACGTCTTGGTCCAATGTAGGAGGCATTTTGCGAAGTGAACCAGGCAATCAGGCTATGCGGTTTTAGTACTTTCATTTTAGCCATAAGAGTCCATTGGTGGCGCTAAGTACTTAGCCCCTCGTTGAATGATCGGCAATCTGGAGTGCGGTGCCTTTGCAACGTGGCTGTTCAAAAACCCAGCCCCTCGTATAACACGGCATAAATCGTGAATGATTCGTAGTATAACATTAAGTCACCGGATTGCTGATCCGCTCTCGCTTATCATGACAATCAGTTTTTGGCTTTCTCTACTGAGGTACTTGACTAGATGAACCGGAAATACAATCGCATCAGTTCTCCCTTTACTACCTTAGCCGAACTTGCGGAACGTAAGATGGAAAACATAGGAGTCGGGCAACCCAACTATAGATCAAAGACATGATTCGGAGCAGATGCATATAATGCAATATCTGGGACGCCGAAGAGTTCCCTATGGGAGTTCGGACTTAAGAATTAGGGCCGGAGATAGCCCCTTGTATGAAGACCGTGTCAAGCCACGTATGCCCGTCGACCGTAAGGGGGAGCTCAGATAACAAGGAGAAAATCCAAAGAAACCAACCAAGAAGGTGATAAGCATATGTGCCCTTCATATTTTATTGATATGTCGACTACATGCAATGTCGTTCAATATGAGGGTCATGTTACATGCCCGGAGAAAAAAAAGGGAAAGATTTTACATAAGGGAAAGTCTATCACAGGGCCTAAAAAACCACAGTTCGGAAAAGAAACTCCAATGATGCCCTGTCGCACGTCTGCGCCTTTCCTCCTTCGTAGTGGGTCCTTTGAGACGATCGTTGGATGGTTGGGATATGCTGGCCTTAAAAGGATCTCCTGTGACAACCATCTTGTAAGTAGGGCTCTTGATGAGCCTATGTTAAAAGGAAGAAGATATATGCAGTCCAAGTATGGTCGAGCCGTGTAATGGACTTATTCTGCAGTGTGCCTCCAGCGCCGCCCAAGGTATTTTCAGTGCATAAGTATGTACGCACGGTACATAAGCCGCAACTTGATGGGGCGGTCGGCGGAGGCCGAACTGCTAATCAAGGTCCGGATCCGTTGACTTATCGTTGCTATGCACGGACCGAACTTGTTTGTGTGTGTCGACGGCTTTATTGGCCGGCGAGCTATTCGGCTTGATGAGGCCGTTGTACACTTCGGCTGCAAGGGCCGCAGTGTGCTCTTCAGTAGGGAGTGAGCATTCCATATTACCGTTGACTGTAATAACGCCATGAGGTCCAGGCATTTTGAGCTTCAAGTAAGCATAGTGCAGGACTGCGTTAAAGCGCGCAAAGGCAGTTCGTCCGAGTAGTGCATGGTAGCCACTGCGGAAAGGGACGATGTCGAAGATTAACTCTTCGTTGCCGAAGTTATCTGGGGAGCCGAATACTACCTCCAGTGTGATTGAGCCCGTGCAACGAGCCTCTACTCCTGGTATTACAGCTTTAAAGGTAGTGTTACTGGGCTTGATTCGTGACGGGTCGATCCCCATCTTACGGACCGTGTCTTGATATATCAGGTTGAGACTCCTTCCTCCATCCATAAGGACTCGAGTGAGGTGATATTCGTCGATAATTGGATCAAGGACCAGGGCGGCCGAACCCCCATGATGGATACTAGTTGGGTGGTCCCTGTGATCAAAGGTGATCAGACAGGCTGACCATGGGTTGAATTTCGGGACGACCGGCTCTACGGTGTAGACGTCCTGAAGTGTGCGCTTACACTCCCTTCTAGGGATGTGAGTGACATATATCATGTTCACTGTCCTTACCTTGGAGGGAAATTGTTTCTGACCCCCGGTGTTCGGCTGACGGGGCTCATCCTCGTCTTCGCTTGGAGGTCCTTTTCCCTTATTTTTGGTATTTAACTTACCGACCTGCTTGAAGACCCAACAGTCCCTGTTGGTATGATTTGCAGGTTTATCGAGTGTGCCATGAATCTGGCAAGGCCTCTCAAGGATTTTTTCTAAGCTGGATGGCCCATCCTTGTTGCCTTTAAAAGGTTTCTTCCGCAGTCCGGACTTAGGGCCGTGGAATCCGGCATTGACCGCCATATCATCTGCGTTGCCGGTGCTATTGTTCCAACGTTTGTTTTTATTGCGGCGAGGTTTACCATTGTTGTACCGTACCTTAGAGGTGCCGGGGTCACCTGAGCTGTTGCTTCTACGAGCCAACCGGCTATCTTCACCTGCAGAGAAGCGGGTCATGAGTGTAGGTAATGCTGCCATGGTCTTTGGCTTTTCTTATCCAAGGTGTCGGGCAAGCCATTCGTCACGGACGTTGTGCTTAAAGACCGCTAAGGCTTTGGCGTCCGGACAGTCTATGATCTGGTCCTTCTTAGTTAAGAACTGATTCCAAAGCTTGCAGGCTGATTCACCTAGCTGCTGAATTATGTGACTCAAGTCGTTAGCATCTAGTGGCCGGACATAAGTGCCCTCGAAGTTAGCCCTAAAGGCATCTTCCAATTCTTCCCAGGTTCCAATGAAGTTTTCTGGGAGGCTGTTTAGCCAGTGCCGTGCTGGTCCCTTTAGCTTTAGGGGGAGGTATTTAATAGCATGGAGATCATCTCCTCGAGCCATGTGGAAGTGGAGAAGAAAATCTTCAATCCAGACGGCCGGATCCGTTGTTCCATCGTATGGTTCGATGTTTATGGGTTTAAACCCTTTCGGAAACTGACGCTCCATAACTTCATCAGTGAAGCATAGGGGGTGTGCGGCTCCTCTGTATCTCGCGATGTCATGGCGGAGACCGGCTGACATTTGAGTTCAGTATTGATCCCGAACGTAGTAATGGTCGTCAGGTCAGGCTTCATGGCCATTATCTCGGGCCAAGGCACGCCCCCTTGATCCGTAAATTGATCTGGTCTGGCCAGCTTTATAGGCTAGGTCACGTTGCAAGTCGTATGTATATCCCGTGGCTGTAGTCTCCCTGCCTCTTTGAAGAGGGGGTGTGGATTGGTGTTCGGCTTGATATGCCGCTTTGTCCCATCCACGTGGTGGTCAGTCTGGTTGAGCTGCCTGATTGTATTTCAACGATATTGGTTCAAGGACTTCGTCGTCGAATTAAGACAGCAGCTTGCGCCTGGGGTAACTTTTGACAGGTCGTTCATGGCCGTATTCCTCAATGGCCAGGACCTTAGTCCACCTCTCGTTCAGCGTGTCTTGCTCTTCTTTGAGATGTTGTTGCTTCCTCTTCAGGCTCCGAGTTGTGGCAATGAGTTGTTGCTTGATGAGTTCTTGATCGAGGGGTTCTTCTGGGATGATGAAGTCTTCGTCACCAAGGCTAACCTCCTCTTTGGATTCTGGCATGTAGTTGCTGTCCTCCGCGTCTTTGTTGTCAGCGTGTCCGAGGCTATATTCACCCTCTTCTCTTTCGTCCTGTTCGGACATGGGCTCGATGGGGTGTTCAGGATCTTCGGCGTCGTCCGGGGTCTCATTATCTCCGGTGCCGGTATTGCTATCCTTTGCCCGACGCAATCATGAGCGGCGCCACTAACGTCAGTGCTTTGGTGGTTTATCAACGGGTTCATCCTCATCTGGGCTTGGGTTTTCCTCGTCTTTATTCGGAGTGTCCGCCATGTATACATCGTAGGTTGAGGTGGCCGTCCAACGCCCCGTAACGGGTGGGACTTGGCTTTGTTCGGCGTCGGCATCGTCGTCCATGCCGTCGATGTCTTTGGACGCATAATCCAGCATGTCGGTTAAGTCCTTGACAGTGTCTATCAAGTGGGTGGTGGGTGGGGCATAAAATTCCCCTCTCTCAGCCCCTAGTCCAGGCTGGTTGCAGCTCGGAGGTAAAGCCTCCATGATGGCGAGAGACCGCATCAGACCCAATGCTTCGTCTAATAGCGGGAGCCGGAACCGCGGGTCTGCGGTGATGTGTTCGGCTTGGAGCGCCTGATCGGATCCGCTAAGTGCAGACCTTGGCAATTCAGAACGGTTGCCCAGAGCCAGGTTTAAGCCTACGTCTGGGTCTTAGGTAGGGAGTTCGATAAGGGGAAGAACTCCGATGGGGTTTACGCTCCCGTCTTCGGATGATGTGACCTGTCCCGGATCTAAGGCCGAGGTGAGTGCTGGTGTTGACCCCTGGACAAGATCTGATAGGGATCCGAAGAGTCTTCTTGGATGGGATGCAGAGTGGCGGCCGAGGCCGCGAACACATCGAAGACCAAGTCTCCTCGGATGTCAGCAACATAATTCAGGTTTCCAAACCTGATCTGGTGGCCGAGGGTGTAACTATCGACCTTCTCGAGGAGGCCGATCGAGTTGGCTCGAAGCACAAAGCCACCAAACACAAAAGCCTGTCCAGGAAGAAAGGTCTCCCTGGACACAGCGTCACCATTGACAAAGAGGTGAGCCATTAATCCTTTTGTTGATGACACATCGGAGCTCTCAATGAAAGCACCAATGTCGGTGTCAAAACCGGCAGATCTCGAGTAGGGGGCTCAAGCTATGCTTCTGAGGATCAATAGTAACAATGGAGAAGGGACACAGTGTTTACCCAGGTTCAGGCCCTCTTAATGGAGGTAAAACCCTACTCCTGCTTGATTATATTCGAGGGTATAGGGGTTACAAGAGTTGATCTACCACAAGATCGATTCGGCTAACCCTAGATAGATAGCCTAGCAATGTTATGATCCTGCCTTCGATCTACCCTCTAGTTTATATAGACACCGGAAGGGCTTAGGGTTCTACAAAGTCGGTTTTATAGAAAGGAATAAGATACCCGGACACCTATACTTGCCATCCACGTATACAGGAGTTCCCACCGGACACGAGAGATAATCTTCTGCCTTGTGTCTTGACGGCCCACCAGTCCGGCCCACATCAATAGACCGGACACCCGAGGACCCCCTAATCAAGGACTCCCATAGCCGTCGTCCATTACAAGAGATCGACCTATCTCATCCACGGCTTCGGACCAGGATCCTTCCATCCTGTCCTATCGCTTCATCCCCGTCGTCGTCCACCTTGTCGGGCGCTCCTACGTCCGTCTCGTCCACCGTGCCGAGATATTTCCCCCGCTGCCACCGTCTACCCTCCTAGATCTGTTTCCACGCCGCCGACAGACATCGCTACCGCAACACCGTCAAATTCTCAATAGATGCAGCGCCGCACCAGAGGTGGTACTCTTTTGTATTTGCTCAACTTATTTACCGCAGCAAGAAAATAGATCGCCACTGCTTTACTGTGATTTCTTGTCCATCACTTAGGATCTTACTTGTTAGTTGAAAGCAAACGTTGGTTGTGAAGTTGCCTTTGTCCGATTTGCACCTTCAAATCTGCCATGGCACGCTCAACACTATACTCACAATGCTTATGGTTTTCCCCTTTTATATTCCACACTAGTTAAATGACATTAGACTAAATTTCAAAATTGGGTCAGTCGATTTTTTAGAGCTCGTCGGAGTTTGTCGGAGGGAAGGAAGGGGCTCGGGTGGGGACGGTGGTTGTGCAGGGGGTGGCCTGGCGGTGGTGGGGCCTCACCGAATGAAGAAAACTCGACACTGGTGGGGGCGGGGGTGGGGGTGGGGTGGAGGAGGAACACAACCAGTGGGGGCGGTTCAGGGGAGGGCGGAGGGGGGGTCAGGGCCGGTGGTTCGGCCGGCGGCCCTTGCGGTGTTCTGTAGGGGAAGAATAAGAGACGAGGAAGAAGAAGGGTTAGGAGACGTAGGACCTTCATCGAACCGCTTGAAATGGTCGACTGACCCAAATGACGAAAGTCACGCGACTTGCATGCACTTTATATTCAGTACCATCATCGTAGCTGCTTAGCACTGCTCCTCAATCCATCAAGCTAAACAATGTGCCACTCATAATTCCAAACTTGTTTCTCAAATACGAATCTGATATGATGCTGATATTACTAAGACAGGTAACGTTTAATTGGTCAGCTAATGTTCCTACTTTACTTTTGAAAAGCACGTGCACCACATATAGAGAGACAGCAGGGAGTTGCATTCTTAATGCGCTCTGGTTCATCATGTGTGGGCACTGCACAACGAACATTTTATTATCCAAAATCCGCTTGCTCTTCTTTAGCATGTTCCTC
This sequence comes from Triticum aestivum, assembly GCF_018294505.1. Lineage (NCBI taxonomy): Eukaryota > Viridiplantae > Streptophyta > Magnoliopsida > Poales > Poaceae > Triticum > Triticum aestivum. Next base: position 415,051,940 of record NC_057798.1, read on the forward strand.
TTCTATTCTTCTTTAGTAAGTACTCTCTCCGTTCCTAACTACAAGTCTTTGTATAGATTCCATCATGGACTACATATGGAGCAAAATGAGTGAATCTACACTCTAAAATGTATCTGTATACATCTGTATGTGATCCATAGTGTAAATCTCTACAAAGACTTATATTTTGGAACGGAGGGAGTATGATAGTAGTACAATATGCTCCTTGTAGTGAAGTGGTGCAGGGACATTTGCAGTGTAGAGGTCTATTCAGTCGGCTGTGATGGACACTTTCAAATCTTTGGGCCTCTTTGATTCGTAGGATTTTGTAAAACATAGGAATAGGAATTGTAGTGGCCTGCCCACTTGAATCCTATAAGATTAGCAAGGAAATGCGGGGAGTTGTATCGCCTTTGAGAGTTACACTGATATTAACAGTACCACGCCGTCAGTTGAAGAGAGCTAGTATCCAAAGCCATTCTATCCATACCGGCAATAGTAGCCCATATTTTCCAGCAAGTTCCACTTTCCTGATTTTACTTGTGATGCTTACATGTTTCCCGTTATATCTACACTATGATCTGTGTAGCTGCTTTGTGTCGCACTAGCAGCAGTCCATTCTTGAAGCTAAACAACACACCAATCATAAGTACAAAGCATACTTCTTCAAATATGGATTGTGATATGATACTGATATTAGTTAAAAGACACACATTTAATTGGTCAACTAATGTCCCACTTGATTTTCCAAATGCATGTGCCACATATAGAGAGACAACATGGAATTGCATTTCTTTGGGTGTTGTGATTCATCGTGATTGGGCAACCAAAATTGTATGCAAAGAAGCGGAACCTCAAGAATATGCTTCCTCTTATGTTCTTTAACATGTTCCTCTTTTGTTATTTTGTATTTAGTATGTACAGTATGGTCCTTGTCAGGGAGGGGAGTAGGGACATCTGCAGTCAACAACTGATAGAGCTAGCCTGTACGTGATCGATAGGATTTCAATTAGTAGCGGCAATACAACACTGTATTTTCCAGCTAGTTCCACTATCCCAATTTATATATGCTGGTCATGGTGTACCACTTTTATGTACACTATGATCTGCCTAGTTGTTGTGTGCTCTTGTTATCATGGTTTGGCAATAAACTCTCTGTATAGTATAATATGAACCTATCATTTGCCAACTATCCTTACTTCTGGAGTCTATTTTTTGTGTACTTGTGCCAGATTATATTAATGCACGCACCATATTATAGCACACATGGGCTCTCTCATCAGAATCCAGTGATAGAACTTAAGAGTTTACAGGGAGCCCCTATATTATAATATCCTCTGCATTACAAAGATAATCTCACTACTATTGATGTTTTCATGCTTCTCAGATATTGTACGTAATCATAATGAATATCAGAATACGCGCATCAAAAGAATATTGTGGAACACTACAATGACTAACAAAATTGGTACCAAGGCATTGAGTTCCATTCTGGATGCAATGAAACTCATACGCTCCCCACCTGCAGATTCTTGTTCAGAATATGATCCTAATGACTATTCTGACCTTGAGGAGTCAAAGGCTGATGGCATGTCCTGTTCACCCATCAAGGTGCCTGTTCTAATTTGGCAAGGTTTTATTGATTGCGTGTATCTTCCATAAGGTGTCTTGCATTTCTTCTACTTTGTTGCACCGCCATCTGCTTAGTTTACTCATCATATATGTCAAGATGCCATGCCCATCCATTATCAATACATATTCCATCTATCATCATACCATGTTTTTCCACTCAAATGTTATTCTTGTGCATCAGACATCAAAAAGAAAGAGGGTGATTGTCGAACCTAAAGGAGCACCAGCAAAGTCCTTGAAAAACATGGTGGTGCCGGAGAAATTAGACAACACCCCACTTATGTCGGCTCTACAACCAGTGAGACAAAACGTAGGACCGACTCTAGTAGACTGTACCCATACTTCACTGGTGTCACGCCCAATATGCGATACTATCCTAAAGAGACTCGAAGGTCCCACCAAGGATAGAACTGCATATTGATACGCTTTTGCAAGGTGGATATCATTACATCAACATTACATAATAGATAGGGATACATACAAAAGGTATACAATGCCACACGAATACAACATCATCTTACATAAGAGCACCATCCGACTACGGATGAAACACAAACAGAAACTCGAACGACATCCACCCTGCTAACCCAGGCTGCCGACCTGGAACCTATCCCCTGATCGAAGAAGAAGCAGAAGAAGAACTCCAGAACAAGCAAACATCGCTCTCGCGTCATGATAATCGCATAACCTGCACCTGCAACTGTTGTTGTAGTAAACTGTGAGCCACGAGGACTCAGCAATCCCATTACCATGGGTATCAAGACTAGCAAAGCTTAATGGGAAAGGAAGGGGTAAAGTGGTGAGGTTGCAGCAGCGACTAAGCACATATGGTGGCTAGCATATGCAAATAAGAGCGAGAAGAGAGCAAGCGGAATGGTCGTGAAGCTAGCAATGACCAAGAGGTGATCCTGAACTCCTACTTACGTCAAACATAACCCAAAAACCGTGTTCACTTCCCGGACTTCGCCGAAAAGAGACCATCACGGCTACACACACGGTTGATGCATTTTAAATTCGGATCTGATGACAAGTTATCTACAACTAGACATTAACAAATTCCCATCTGCCCATAACCGCGGGCACGGCTTTCGAAAGTTTATACCCTGCAGGGGTGTCCCAACTTAGCCCATGATAAGCTCTCGCGATCAATGAAGGATATACCTTCTCCCAGGAAGACCCGATCAGACTCGGAATCCCGGTTTACAAGACATTTCGACAATGGTCAAACAAGACCAGCAAAGCCGCCCGATGCACCGACAATCCCGATAGGAGCTGCACATATCTCGTTCTCAGGGCAACACCGGATGAGACATCCTATGAGTAAAACCAGACCTCGAGTTTCCCCGAGGGGGCCCCGCAGTCTACTCGGTTCGGACCAACACTTAGACAAGCATTGGCCCGAGGGGGCTAAAATAAAGATGACCCTCGGGTTGGCCGACCCAAGGGAAGGATATAGGTGGTGGTGAGGCAAATGGTAAAACCAAGGTTGGGCCTTGCTGGAGGAGTTTTATCCAAAGCGAACTGTCAAGGGGGTCCCATAAATCACCCAACCGCGTAAGGAACGCAAAATCCGGGAACATAACACCGGTATGACGGAAACTAGGGCGGCAAGAGTGGAACAAAACACCAGGCATAAGGCCGAGTCTTCCACCCTTTACCAAGTATATAGATGCATTAATAATATAAGAGATATTGTGATATCCCCACATAAACCTATCCACCATGGAGCAATCTTCAACTTCACCTGCAACTAAGCCAAGCAACATAGCCAAGCAACGGTTTGCTAGGAAGGGTGTCAAAGGTTAGAGGTTCATGGCAATTTGGGATGGCTTGATAAACATGTGATAGGTAGCGCAGCATAGCGATAGAACGAAGCAGCTAGCATAGCAATGATAGTAGTGAGATCCAGGGTAGCGGTCATCTTGCCTGAAATCCCACAAGGAAGAAGAACGAGTCCATGAAGAAGATGAAGCCACGAACACGAACCAAGCGTAGAAAAACGAATCCTCACGATCGCAACGAAACGGGAACTATCGAGAAGAAGCACACAACACGGTAAACACACCACACATGATCAAGACATGATGCACAAACAAGTATGATGCATGACAAGGCTACATGAAGCTACTCATGGCAAGAGATGATGCAAACAAGATCAACACATCAAGGCAAGTTTAAATGAGGTCGGGAACAACATATAACAATTCCGGTAAGTCCTCATATGCAAGTTTCGAAATTGGTCCAGATCTGAATAAACTTATGTTCAAGTCGTTAAACAGCAAGTTAAGATGCAAAAAGATGATCTACACGAAATTCTAGTCAAGTTACATATAAAGTTCATTTAGTTCAGAGCTACGGCCTAGAAGATATGAGCAAAACAAGTTAAACATGGCATTGATGCAAAATGCACCCAAACATCAAGCAAACACCTCAAAACAAGGATGCAACATGATAAAATGAAACTACATGCAAAATCAAGCAAGTTTCATATGGAGCACACTCAAAACGGAGCAATGGTTCAACACACACACAAACAAGTTATAGCAACAATATGTCCAAAACAGCAACTAGGCATATTGCAAGCATCAAAACAACATGCTACAGTACCACAATGTGAAAACAAAAGGCATGGGCATGATGTACAGGTAAGGCATAACAAAACATGAACACTGAGCTATCTCCAGAAATCACTAGAACATGCTCAAACACACATGGCAAGATTGCAAATAATAACAGTTCAGACTTTGCAGAAAATAACATCAGGTTGCAATGTTTAGAGCTATCAAACAACATGTTACAGGAACTTAACATGGCAAACAAAGGCATGGAATGAATCTACTAATTGCATAGAATAAAAGTCCCTTACTGACCATGAGCCAAAAAGGAACAGAAAATATGACGGCACCCATGTAAACATGGCAAGTTATATGACAGATTTCAACATGGCAGGAACAATGATAAGTAGGCATGTAGATAAGCTTGTACCACTCACCACAGAGCAATAAATGGCATGGCAAGGCAACCAACAGTAAGAAGACATGTTTGTGAAGCTAAGCATGGCAAGAGCAAGTTCATAGGGTGCATGGAACACTAGAAACAATCATGGCAACAACTGAACTTAATGTTAACAGGTTGACAGCAACATTATTTAGCAACTTTGGAGCAAGATTACAACAAGCTAAAGCAAGCTATAAATGCAACCAGGGGCATGGATGGATAGAGCATGACGTGTATAACAAAACACCCTTAGTGAACATCTCCAGATTATGCATAGAATGACTTGTAGCAGCAGGTTTTCATAGCATCATGAAATAACAGATTCAGCCTAGCATAACGGCGACAGCAAGTACACTACTTAACAAGCTCGATTCACTCACCACAAGTCATTGCATGACAAGATAAGCATAGCATCAGCAAGAAGACATGTTTATGAAGCTAACCAAGGCAAGAGCAAGTTCATAGCATGCAAGGATCAACTAGAACAACCTTGGAAAAATTGAATGTGTAAACAATCTGTTAGGAAACATTTTGTAGCAAAAGTAGAGCACGAAAATGACATGCTAGACTACTCCATAATTGCAAACAGGGGCATTAATGGATAGAGAATAACCATATTTCAAATCATCCTTACTGAAGTATCTCCAAATATGCTTGGATCTCTCTATAGCACCAAGTTTACATGGCATAAAAATAACAGCAGAACAGGGACTGAAATCAGCAACATCACGAAGCCTAGTTTGCATGCTTGTTCTAGTCACCACATTGATCAAACAAATACATGGCATACACCAATGTAAAGATGGCATGGCATAGTTCAACAATATGTAGACATCAACCTCATAGGATGCACACATCAAACATGGCAAAAATGACAAATGAGCATGTTCTGTTAACAGACAGCAGACAACATTATATAGCACTCTTGCAACGATGATTCATGCATCAAGATGAGCTCAAATGAACATGATGCAATGGAATGAAATGAAGTACTCGTTGAGACAAAAAAATTGACATATTACACGCACAAAACAGAGCAGTATGCATGGAGATATGATGCGATGAACATTGCATGATAATGTCAAAATCTCAGGGACTTGGGCAAAAACGGGGTCAACCTTAGGGTTCATACGGATCTGGATCTGGCGCGTTTCACGAGGATCACTGGAGCTGCACGCCGGCGAGCTCGACGGGACAGCGGGACGGCGTGGAAGATGAGGGGAAGGGCGGATCCGGGGCGGTGGCGGCCGTCCGGCGAGGAGCGGGGCCGCCGGATCCGGTCGTCGGGGCGGCAACGGGCTGCAACGGCCGGGGAGGCGCGGCCGGGCACGGAGGGGCAC